>NW_027590750.1:0-186000 GCF_964213995.1 Mustelus asterias
GACCTTGGTTCCGACCGCCACCCGGACCTTGGTTCCGACCGCCACCCCGGACCTTGGTTCCGACCGCCACCCCGGACCTTGGTTCCGACCGCCACCCCGGACCTTGGTTCCGACCGCCACCCCGGACCTTGGTTCCGACCGCCACCCCGGACCTTGGTTCCGACCGCCACCCCGGACCTTGGTTCCGACCGCCACCCCGGACCTTGGTTCCGACCGCCACCCCGGACCTTGGTTCCGACCGCCACCCCGGACCTGGTTGTACCGCCACCCCGACTTGGTTCCGACCGCCAACCCGGACCTTGGTTCCGACCGCCACCCCGGACCTTGGTTCCGACCGCCTCCCCGGACGTTGGTTCCGACCGCCACCCCGGATCTTGGTTCCGTCCAGCACCCGGACCTTGGCTCAGAACGCTACCCCATACCTTGATTCCGAACGCCACCCCGGACCTTGGTTCCGACCGCCACCCCGGACCTTGGTTCCGACCGCCACCCCGGACCTTGATTCCGACCGCCAGCCCGGACCTTGGTTCCGACCGCCAGCCCAGACCTTGGTTCGGACCGCCACCCCGGACGTTGGTTCCGACCGCCACCCCGGACGTTGGTTCCGACCGCCACCCCGGACCTTGTTTCCGACCGCCACCCCGGACCTTGGTTCCGACCGCCACCCCGGACCTTGGTTCCGACCGCCACCACGGACCTTGGTTCCGACCGCCACGTCGGACCTTGTTCCGAACGCGAACCCGGACTTTGGTTCCGCCCGCCACCCCGGATCTTGGTTCCGACCGCCAGCCTGAACCTTGGTTCGGACCGCCACCCCGATACTTGTTCCGACCGCCACCCCGGACCTTGGTTCCGACCGCCACCCGGACCGTGGTATCGACTGCCCCCCCGGATTATGGTACCGACTGCCACCCCGGACCTTGGTTCCGACCGCCACCCCGGACCTTGGTTCCGACCGCCAGCCTGAACCTTGTTCCGACCGCCACCCCTGACCTTGGTTCCGACGGCACCCCGGATCTTGGTTCCTATCCACCACCTCGGACCTTGGCTCAGAACGGCACCCCGGACCTTGGTTCCGACCGCCACCCCGGACCCTTGGTTCCAACCGCCACCCCGGACCTTGGTTCCGACCGCCACCCCGGACCTTGTTTCCGACCGCCAACCCGGACCTTGGTTTGGAGCGCCACCCCTGGACGTTGTTTCCGACCGCCACCCCGGACCTTGGTTCGGACCGCCCACCCCGGACCTTGGTTCGGACCGCCACCCCGGATCTTGGTTCGGACCGCCACCCCCGGACCATGGGTCCGCCACCCCCGGACCTTGGTTCCGACCGCCACCCCGGACCTTGGTTCCGACCGCCACCCCGGACCTTGGTTCCGACCGCCACCCCGGACCTTGGTTCCGACCGCCACCCCGGCCTTGGTTCCGACCGCCACCCCGGGCCTTGGTTCCGACCGCCACCCCGGACCTTGGTTCCGACCGCCACCCCGGACCTTGGTTGCGACCGCCAGCCCGGACCTTGGTTCGCGACCGCCAGCCCGGACCTTGGTTCCGACCGCCACCCCGGACCTTGGTTCCGACCGCCACCCCGGACCTTGGTTCCGACCGCCAGCCCGGACCTTGGTTCCGACCGCCAGCCCGGACCTTGGTTCGGACCGCCACCCGGACGTTGGTTCCGACCGCCACCCCGGACGTGGTTCCGACCGCCACCTCGGACCTTGTTTCCGACCACCACCCCGGACCTTGGTTCCGACCAACACTACGGACCTTGGTTCCGACCGCCACGTCGGACCTTTGTTCCAAACGCGAACCCGGACTTTGGTTCCGCCCGCCACCCCGGATCTTGGTTCCGACCGCCAGCCTGACCCTTGGTTCGGACCGCCACCCCGATACTTGGTTCCGACCGCCACCCCGGACCTTGGTTCCGACCGCCACGCCGGACCGTGGTATCGACTGCCCCCCCGGATTTTGGTACCGACTGCCACCGCGGACCTTAGTTCTGACCACCACCTCGGACCTTGGTTCTGACCGCCACCTCCACCTTTGTTCCGACCGCCACCCCGGACCTTGGTTCCGACCGCCACCCAGGACCCTTGGTTCCGACCGCCACCCCGGACCTTGGTTCCGACCGCCACCCCGGACCTTGGTTCCGACCGCCACCCCGGACCTTGGTTCGACCGCCACACCGGACCTTGGTTCCGACCGCCACCCCGGACCTTGGTTCCGACCGCCACCCCGGACCTTGGTTCCGACCGCCACCCCGGACCATGGTTCCGACCGCCACCCCGGACCTTGGTTCCGACCGCCACCCCGGACCTTGGTTCCGACCGCCACCCCGGACCTTGGTTCCGACCGCCACCCCGGACCTTGGTTCCGACCGCCACCCCGGACCTTGGTTCCGACCGCCACCCCGGACCTTGGTTCCGACCGCCACCCCGGACCTTGGTTCCGACCGCCACCCCGGACCTTGGTTCCGACCGCCACCCCGGACCTTGGTTCCGACCGCCACCCCGGACCTTGGTTCCGACCGCCACCCCGGACCTTGGTTCCGACCGCCACCCCGGACCTTGGTTCCGACCGCCACCCCGGACCTTGGTTCCGACCGCCAGCCCGGACCTTGGTTGCGACCGCCAGCCCGGACCTTCGTTGCGACCGCCAGCCCGGACCTTGGTTCCGACCTCCACCCCGGACCTTGGTTCCGACCGCCAGCCCGGACCTTGGTTCCGACCGCCAGCCCGGACCTTGGTTCCGACCGCCAGCCCGGACCTTGGTTCGGACCGCCACCCCGGACGTTGGTTCCGACCGCCACCCCGGACGTTGGTTCCGACCGCCACCTCGGACCTTGTTTCCGACCAACACTACGGACCTTGGTTCCGACCGCCACGTCGGACCTTTGTTCCAAACGCGACCCCGGACTTTGGTTCCGCCCGCCACCCCGGATCTTGGTTCCGACCGCCAGCCTGAACCTTGGTTCGGACCGCCAGCCCGGACCTTGGTTCCGACCGCCAGCCCGGACCTTGGTTCCGACCTCCACCCCGGACCTTGGTTCCGACCTCCACCCCGGATCTTGGTTCCGACCGCCAGCCCGGACCTTGGTTCCGACCGCCAGCCCGGACCTTGGTTCCGACCGCCAGCCCGGACCTTGGTTCGGACCGCCACCCCGGACGTTGGTTCCGACCGCCACCCCGGACGTTGGTTCCGACCGCCACCTCGGACCTTGTTTCCGACCAACACTACGGACCTTTGTTCCGAACGCGACCCCGGACTTTGGTTCCGCCCGCCACCCCGGATCTTGGTTCCGACCGCCAGCCTGAACCTTGGTTCGGACCGCCACCCCGATACTTGGTTCCGACCGCCACCCCGGACCTGGGTTCCGACCGCCACGCCGGACCGTGGTATCGACTGCCCCCCCGGATTTTGGTACCGACTGCCACCGCGGACCTTAGTTCTGACCACCACCTCGGACCTTGGTTCTGACCGCCACCTCCACCTTTGTTCCGACCGCCACCCCGGACCTTGGTTCCGACCGCCACCCCGGACCTTGGTTCCGACCGCCACCCCGGACCTTGGTTCCGACCGCCACCCCGGACCTTGGTTCCGACCGCCACCCCGGACCTTGGTTCCGACCGCCACCCCGGACCTTGGTTCCGACCGCCACCCCGGACCTCGGTTCCGACCGCCACCCCGGACCTCGGTTCCGACCGCCACCCCGGACCTTGGTTCCGACCGCCACCCCGGACCTTGGTTCCGACCGCCACCCCGGACCTTGGTTCCGACCGCCACCCCGGACCTTGGTTCCGACCGCCACCCCGGACCTTGGTTCCGACCGCCACCCCGGACCTTGGTTCCGACCGCCACCCCGGACCTTGGTTCCGACCGCCACCCCGGACCTTGGTTCCGACCGCCAACCCCGGACCTTGGTTCCGACCGCCACCCCGGACCTTGGTTCCGACCGCCACCCCGGACCTTGGTTCCGACCGCCACCCCGGACCTTGGTTCCGACCGCCACCCCGGACCTTGGTTCCGACCGCCACCCCGGACCTTGGTTCCGACCGCCACCCCGGACCTTGGTTCCGACCGCCACCCCGGACCTTGGTTCCGACCGCCACCCCGGACCTTGTTTCCGACCGCCAACCCGGACCTTGGTTTGGAGCGCCACCCCTGGACGTTGTTTCCGACCGCCACCCCGGACCTTGGTTCGGACCGCCACCCCGGACCTTGGTTCGGACCGCCACCCCGGATCTTGGTTCGGACCGCCACCCCGGACCATGGTTCCGACCGCCACCCCGGACCTTGGTTCCGACCGCCACCCCGGACCTTGGTTCCGACCGCCACCCCGGACCTTGGTTCCGACCGCCACCCCGGACCTTGGTTCCGAGCGCCACCCCGGGCCTTGGTTCCGACCGCCACCCCGGACCTTGGTTCCGACCGCCACCCCGGACCTTGGTTCCGACCGCCACCCCGGACCTTGGTTGCGACCGCCAGCCCGGACCTTGGTTCCGACCGCCAGCCCGGACCTTGGTTCCGACCGCCACCCCGGACCTTGGTTCCGACCGCCACCCCGGACCTTGGTTCCGACCGCCAGCCCGGACCTTGGTTCCGACCGCCAGCCCGGACCTTGGTTCGGACCGCCACCCCGGACGTTGGTTCCGACCGCCACCCCGGACGTTGGTTCCGACCGCCACCTCGGACCTTGTTTCCGACCACCACCCCGGACCTTGGTTCCGACCAACACTACGGACCTTGGTTCCGACCGCCACGTCGGACCTTTGTTCCAAACGCGAACCCGGACTTTGGTTCCGCCCGCCACCCCGGATCTTGGTTCCGACCGCCAGCCTGACCCTTGGTTCGGACCGCCACCCCGATACTTGGTTCCGACCGCCACCCCGGACCTTGGTTCCGACCGCCACGCCGGACCGTGGTATCGACTGCCCCCCCGGATTTTGGTACCGACTGCCACCGCGGACCTTAGTTCTGACCACCACCTCGGACCTTGGTTCTGACCGCCACCTCCACCTTTGTTCCGACCGCCACCCCGGACCTTGGTTCCGACCGCCACCCAGGACCTTGGTTCCGACCGCCACCCCGGACCTTGGTTCCGACCGCCACCCCGGACCTTGGTTCCGACCGCCACCCCGGACCTTGGTTCCGACCGCCACACCGGACCTTGGTTCCGACCGCCACCCCGGACCTTGGTTCCGACCGCCACCCCGGACCTTGGTTCCGACCGCCACCCCGGACCATGGTTCCGACCGCCACCCCGGACCTTGGTTCCGACCGCCACCCCGGACCTTGGTCCCGACCGCCACCCCGGACCTTGGTCCCGACCGCCACCCCGGACCTTGTTTCCGACCGCCACCCCGGACCTTGGTTCCGACCGCCACCCCGGACCTTGGTTCCGACCGCCACCCCGGACCTTGGTTCCGACCGCCACCCCGGACCTTGGTTCCGACCGCCACCCCGGACCTTGGTTCCGACCGCCACCCCGGACCTTGGTTCCGACCGCCACCCCGGACCTTGGTTCCGACCGCCACCCCGGACCTTGGTTCCGACCGCCACCCCGGACCTTGGTTCCGACCGCCACCCCGGACCTTGGTTCCGACCGCCACCCCGGACCTTGGTTCCGACCGCCACCCCGGACCTTGGTTCCGACCGCCAACCCGGACCTTGGTTCCGACCGCCACCCCGGACCTTGGTTCCGACCGCCTCCCCGGACGTTGGTTCCGACCGCCACCCCGGATCTTGGTTCCGTCCAGCACCTCGGACCTTGGCTCAGAACGCTACCCCATACCTTGATTCCGAACGCCACCCCGGACCTTGGTTCCGACCGCCACCCCGGACCTTGGTTCCGACCGCCACCCCGGACCTTGATTCCGACCGCCAGCCCGGACCTTGGTTCCGACCGCCAGCCCAGACCTTGGTTCGGACCGCCACCCCGGACGTTGGTTCCGACCGCCACCCCGGACGTTGGTTCCGACCGCCACCCCGGACCTTGTTTCCGACCGCCACCCCGGACCTTGGTTCCGACCGCCACCCCGGACCTTGGTTCCGACCGCCACCACGGACCTTGGTTCCGACCGCCACGTCGGACCTTTGTTCCGAACGCGAACCCGGACTTTGGTTCCGCCCGCCACCCCGGATCTTGGTTCCGACCGCCAGCCTGAACCTTGGTTCGGACCGCCACCCCGATACTTGGTTCCGACCGCCACCCCGGACCTTGGTTCCGACCGCCACGCCGGACCGTGGTATCGACTGCCCCCCCGGATTATGGTACCGACTGCCACCCCGGACCTTGGTTCCGACCGCCACCCCGGACCTTGGTTCCGACCGCCAGCCTGAACCTTGGTTCCGACCGCCACCCCTGACCTTGGTTCCGACGGCACCCCGGATCTTGGTTCCTATCCACCACCTCGGACCTTGGCTCAGAACGGCACCCCGGACCTTGGTTCCGACCGCCACCCCGGACCTTGGTTCCAACCGCCACCCCGGACCTTGGTTCCGACCGCCACCCCGGACCTTGTTTCCGACCGCCAACCCGGACCTTGGTTTGGAGCGCCACCCCTGGACGTTGTTTCCGACCGCCACCCCGGACCTTGGTTCGGACCGCCACCCCGGACCTTGGTTCGGACCGCCACCCCGGATCTTGGTTCGGACCGCCACCCCGGACCATGGTTCCGACCGCCACCCCGGACCTTGGTTCCGACCGCCACCCCGGACCTTGGTTCCGACCGCCACCCCGGACCTTGGTTCCGACCGCCACCCCGGACCTTGGTTCCGACCGCCACCCCGGGCCTTGGTTCCGACCGCCACCCCGGACCTTGGTTCCGACCGCCACCCCGGACCTTGGTTCCGACCGCCACCCCGGACCTTGGTTGCGACCGCCAGCCCGGACCTTGGTTCCGACCGCCAGCCCGGACCTTGGTTCCGACCGCCACCCCGGACCTTGGTTCCGACCGCCACCCCGGACCTTGGTTCCGACCGCCAGCCCGGACCTTGGTTCCGACCGCCAGCCCGGACCTTGGTTCGGACCGCCACCCCGGACGTTGGTTCCGACCGCCACCCCGGACGTTGGTTCCGACCGCCACCTCGGACCTTGTTTCCGACCACCACCCCGGACCTTGGTTCCGACCAACACTACGGACCTTGGTTCCGACCGCCACGTCGGACCTTTGTTCCAAACGCGAACCCGGACTTTGGTTCCGCCCGCCACCCCGGATCTTGGTTCCGACCGCCAGCCTGACCCTTGGTTCGGACCGCCACCCCGATACTTGGTTCCGACCGCCACCCCGGACCTTGGTTCCGACCGCCACGCCGGACCGTGGTATCGACTGCCCCCCCGGATTTTGGTACCGACTGCCACCGCGGACCTTAGTTCTGACCACCACCTCGGACCTTGGTTCTGACCGCCACCTCCACCTTTGTTCCGACCGCCACCCCGGACCTTGGTTCCGACCGCCACCCAGGACCTTGGTTCCGACCGCCACCCCGGACCTTGGTTCCGACCGCCACCCCGGACCTTGGTTCCGACCGCCACCCCGGACCTTGGTTCCGACCGCCACACCGGACCTTGGTTCCGACCGCCACCCCGGACCTTGGTTCCGACCGCCACCCCGGACCTTGGTTCCGACCGCCACCCCGGACCATGGTTCCGACCGCCACCCCGGACCTTGGTTCCGACCGCCACCCCGGACCTTGGTTCCGACCGCCACCCCGGACCTTGGTTCCGACCGCCACCCCGGACCTTGGTTCCGACCGCCACCCCGGACCTTGGTTCCGACCGCCACCCCGGACCTTGGTTCCGACCGCCACCCCGGACCTTGGTTCCGACCGCCACCCCGGACCTTGGTTCCGACCGCCACCCCGGACCTTGGTTCCGACCGCCACCCCGGACCTTGGTTCCGACCGCCACCCCGGACCTTGGTTCCGACCGCCACCCCGGACCTTGGTTCCGACCGCCACCCCGGACCTTGGTTCCGACCGCCAGCCCGGACCTTGGTTGCGACCGCCAGCCCGGACCTTCGTTGCGACCGCCAGCCCGGACCTTGGTTCCGACCTCCACCCCGGACCTTGGTTCCGACCGCCAGCCCGGACCTTGGTTCCGACCGCCAGCCCGGACCTTGGTTCCGACCGCCAGCCCGGACCTTGGTTCGGACCGCCACCCCGGACGTTGGTTCCGACCGCCACCCCGGACGTTGGTTCCGACCGCCACCTCGGACCTTGTTTCCGACCAACACTACGGACCTTGGTTCCGACCGCCACGTCGGACCTTTGTTCCAAACGCGACCCCGGACTTTGGTTCCGCCCGCCACCCCGGATCTTGGTTCCGACCGCCAGCCTGAACCTTGGTTCGGACCGCCAGCCCGGACCTTGGTTCCGACCGCCAGCCCGGACCTTGGTTCCGACCTCCACCCCGGACCTTGGTTCCGACCTCCACCCCGGATCTTGGTTCCGACCGCCAGCCCGGACCTTGGTTCCGACCGCCAGCCCGGACCTTGGTTCCGACCGCCAGCCCGGACCTTGGTTCGGACCGCCACCCCGGACGTTGGTTCCGACCGCCACCCCGGACGTTGGTTCCGACCGCCACCTCGGACCTTGTTTCCGACCAACACTACGGACCTTTGTTCCGAACGCGACCCCGGACTTTGGTTCCGCCCGCCACCCCGGATCTTGGTTCCGACCGCCAGCCTGAACCTTGGTTCGGACCGCCACCCCGATACTTGGTTCCGACCGCCACCCCGGACCTGGGTTCCGACCGCCACGCCGGACCGTGGTATCGACTGCCCCCCCGGATTTTGGTACCGACTGCCACCGCGGACCTTAGTTCTGACCACCACCTCGGACCTTGGTTCTGACCGCCACCTCCACCTTTGTTCCGACCGCCACCCCGGACCTTGGTTCCGACCGCCACCCCGGACCTTGGTTCCGACCGCCACCCCGGACCTTGGTTCCGACCGCCACCCCGGACCTTGGTTCCGACCGCCACCCCGGACCTTGGTTCCGACCGCCACCCCGGACCTTGGTTCCGACCGCCACCCCGGACCTCGGTTCCGACCGCCACCCCGGACCTCGGTTCCGACCGCCACCCCGGACCTTGGTTCCGACCGCCACCCCGGACCTTGGTTCCGACCGCCACCCCGGACCTTGGTTCCGACCGCCACCCCGGACCTTGGTTCCGACCGCCACCCCGGACCTTGGTTCCGACCGCCACCCCGGACCTTGGTTCCGACCGCCACCCCGGACCTTGGTTCCGACCGCCACCCCGGACCTTGGTTCCGACCGCCAACCCCGGACCTTGGTTCCGACCGCCACCCCGGACCTTGGTTCCGACCGCCACCCCGGACCTTGGTTCCGACCGCCACCCCGGACCTTGGTTCCGACCGCCACCCCGGACCTTGGTTCCGACCGCCACCCCGGACCTTGGTTCCGACCGCCACCCCGGACCTTGGTTCCGACCGCCACCCCGGACCTTGGTCCCGACCGCCACCCCGGACCTTGATCCCGACTGCCACCCCGGACCTTGGTCCCGACCGCCACCCCGGACCTTGGTCCCGACCGCCACCCCGGACCTTGGTCCCGACCGCCACCCCGGACCTTGGTCCCGACCGCCACCCCGGACCTTGGTCCCGACCGCCACCCCGGACCTTGGTCCCGACCGCCACCCCGGACCTTGTTTCCGACCGCCACCCCGGACCTTGGTTCCGACCGCCACCCCGGACCTTGGTTCCGACCGCCACCCCGGACCTTGGTTCCGACCGCCACCCCGGACCTTGGTTCCGACCGCCACCCCGGACCTTGGTTTCGACCGCCACCCCGGACCTTGGTTCCGACCGCCACCCCGGACCTTGGTTCCGACCGCCACCCCGGACCTTGGTTCCGACCGCCACCCCGGACCTTGGTTCCGACCGCCACCCCGGACCTTGGTTCCGACCGCCACCCCGGACCTTGGTTCCGACCGCCACCCCGGACCTTGGTTCCGACCGCCAACCCGGACCTTGGTTCCGACCGCCACCCCGGACCTTGGTTCCGACCGCCTCCCCGGACGTTGGTTCCGACCGCCACCCCGGATCTTGGTTCCGTCCAGCACCTCGGACCTTGGCTCAGAACGCTACCCCATACCTTGATTCCGAACGCCACCCCGGACCTTGGTTCCGACCGCCACCCCGGACCTTGGTTCCGACCGCCAGCCCGGACCTTGGTTCCGACCGCCAGCCCAGACCTTGGTTCGGACCGCCACCCCGGACGTTGGTTCCGACCGCCACCCCGGACGTTGGTTCCGACCGCCACCCCGGACCTTGTTTCCGACCGCCACCCCGGTCCTTGGTTCCGACCGCCACCACGGACCTTGGTTCCGACCGCCACGTCGGACCTTTGTTCCGAACGCGAACCCGGACTTTGGTTCCGCCCGCCACCCCGGATCTTGGTTCCGACCGCCAGCCTGAACCTTGGTTCGGACCGCCACCCCGATACTTGGTTCCGACCGCCACCCCGGACCTTGGTTCCGACCGCCACGCCGGACCGTGGTATCGACTGCCCCCCCGGATTATGGTACCGACTGCCACCCCGGACCTTAGTTCTGACCGCCACCTCCACCTTTGTTCCGACCGCCACCCCGGACCTTGGTTCGGACCGCCACCCCGGACCTTGGTTCCGACCGCCACCCCGGACCTTGGTTCCGACCGCCACCCCGGACCTTGGTTCCGACCGCCACCCCGGATCTTTGTTCCGACCGCCACCCCGGACCTTGGTTCCGACCGCCAGCCCGGACCTTGGTTCCGACCGCCACCCCGGACCTTGGTTCGGACCGCCACCCCGGACGTTGGTTCCGACCGCCACCCCGGGCCTTGGTTCCGACCGCCACCCCGGACCTTGGTTCCGACCGCCACCCCGGACCTTGGTTCCGACCGCCACCCCGGACCTTGGTTCCGACCGCCACCCCGGACCTTGGTTCCGACCGCCACCCCGGACCTTGGTTCCGACCGCCACCCCGGACCTTGGTTCCGACCGCCACCCCGGACCTTGGTTCCGACCGCCACCCCGGACCTTGGTTTCGACCGCCACCCCGGACCTTGGTTCCGACCGCCACCCCGGACCTTGGTTCCGACCGCCAACCCGGACCTTGGTTCCGACCGCCACCCCGGACCTTGGTTCCGACCACCTGCCCGGACGTTGGTTGCGACCACCACCCCGGATCTTGGTTCCGTCCAGCACCTCGGACCTTGGCTCAGAACGCTACCCCATACCTTGGTTCCGACCGCCACCCCGGACCTTGGTTTCGACCGCCACGCCGGACCGTGGTATCGACTGCCCCCCCGGATTTTGGTACCGACTGCCACCGCGGACCTTAGTTCTGACCACCACCTCGGACCTTGGTTCTGACCGCCACCTCCACCTTTGTTCCGACCGCCACCCCGGACCTTGGTTCCGAACGCCACCCCGGACCTTGGTTCCGACCGCCACCCCGGACCTTGGTTCCGACCGCCACCCCGGACCTTGGTTCCGACCGCCAGCCCGGACCTTGGTTCCGACCGCCAGCCCAGACCTTGGTTTGGACCGCCACCCCGGACGTTGGTTCCGACCGCCACCCCGGACGTTGGTTCCGACCGCCACCCCGGACCTTGTTTCCGACCGCCACCCCGGACCTTGGTTCCGACCGCCACCCCGGACCTTGGTTCCGACCGCCACCCCGGACCTTGGTTCCGACCGCCACCCCGGACCTTGGTTCCGAACGCCACCCCGGACCTTGGTTTCGACCGCCACCCCGGACCTTGGTTCCGACCGCCACCCCGGACCTTGGTTCCGACCGCCACCCCGGACCTTGGTTCCGACCGCCACCCCGGACCTTGGTTCCGACCGCCACCCCGGACCTTGGTTCCGACCGCCACCCCGGACCTTGGTTCCGACCGCCACCCCGGACCTTGGTTCCGACCGCCACCCCGGACCTTGGTTCCGACCGCCACCCCGGACCTTGGTTCCGACCGCCACCCCGGACCTTGGTTCCGACCGCCACCCCGGACCTTGGTTCCGACCGCCACCCCGGACCTTGGTTCCGACCGCCACCCCGGACCTTGGTTCCGACCGCCACCCCGGACCTTGGTTCCGACCGCCACCCCGGACCTTGGTTCCGACCGCCACCCCGGACCTTGGTTCCGACCGCCACCCCGGACCTTGGTTCCGACCGCCACCCCGGACCTTGGTTCCGACCGCCACCCCGGACCTTGGTTCCGACCGCCACCCCGGACCTTGGTTCCGACCGCCACCCCGGACCTTGGTTCCGACCGCCACCCCGGACCTTGGTTCCGACCGCCAACCCCGGACCTTGGTTCCGACCGCCACCCCGGACCTTGGTTCCGACCGCCACCCCGGACCTTGGTTCCGACCGCCACCCCGGACCTTGGTTCCGACCGCCACCCCGGACCTTGGTTCCGACCGCCACCCCGGACCTTGGTTCCGACCGCCACCCCGGACCTTGGTCCCGACCGCCACCCCGGACCTTGGTCCCGACCGCCACCCCGGACCTTGGTCCCGACCGCCACCCCGGACCTTGGTCCCGACCGCCACCCCGGACCTTGGTCCCGACCGCCACCCCGGACCTTGGTCCCGACCGCCACCCCGGACCTTGGTCCCGACCGCCACCCCGGACCTTGTTTCCGACCGCCACCCCGGACCTTGGTTCCGACCGCCACCCCGGACCTTGGTTCCGACCGCCACCCCGGACCTTGGTTCCGACCGCCACCCCGGACCTTGGTTCCGACCGCCACCCCGGACCTTGGTTCCGACCGCCACCCCGGACCTTGGTTCCGACCGCCACCCCGGACCTTGGTTCCGACCGCCACCCCGGACCTTGGTTCCGACCGCCACCCCGGACCTTGGTTCCGACCGCCACCCCGGACCTTGGTTCCGACCGCCACCCCGGACCTTGGTTCCGACCGCCACCCCGGACCTTGGTTCCGACCGCCAACCCGGACCTTGGTTCCGACCGCCACCCCGGACCTTGGTTCCGACCGCCTCCCCGGACGTTGGTTCCGACCGCCACCCCGGATCTTGGTTCCGTCCAGCACCTCGGACCTTGGCTCAGAACGCTACCCCATACCTTGATTCCGAACGCCACCCCGGACCTTGGTTCCGACCGCCACCCCGGACCTTGGTTCCGACCGCCACCCCGGACCTTGGTTCCGACCGCCAGCCCGGACCTTGGTTCCGACCGCCAGCCCGGACCTTGGTTCGGACCGCCACCCCGGACGTTGGTTCCGACCGCCACCCCGGACGTTGGTTCCGACCGCCACCCCGGACCTTGTTTCCGACCGCCACCCCGGACCTTGGTTCCGACCGCCACCACGGACCTTGGTTCCGACCGCCACGTCGGACCTTTGTTCCGAACGCGAACCCGGACTTTGGTTCCGCCCGCCACCCCGGATCTTGGTTCCGACCGCCAGCCTGAACCTTGGTTCGGACCGCCACCCCGATACTTGGTTCCGACCGCCACCCCGGACCTTGGTTCCGACCGCCACGCCGGACCGTGGTATCGACTGCCCCCCCGGATTATGGTACCGACTGCCACCCCGGACCTTAGTTCTGACCGCCACCTCCACCTTTGTTCCGACCGCCACCCCGGACCTTGGTTCGGACCGCCACCCCGGACCTTGGTTCGGACCGCCAGCCCGGACCTTGGTTCCGACCTCCACCCCGGACCTTGGTTCCGACCTCCACCCCGGACCTTGGTTCCGACCGCCAGCCCGGACCTTGGTTCCGACCGCCAGCCCGGACCTTGGTTCCGACCGCCAGCCCGGACCTTGGTTCGGACCGCCACCCCGGACGTTGGTTCCGACCGCCACCCCGGACGTTGGTTCCGACCGCCACCTCGGACCTTGTTTCCGACCAACACGACGGACCTTGGTTCCGACCGCCACGTCGGACCTTTGTTCCAAACGCGACCCCGGACTTTGGTTCCGCCCGCCACCCCGGATCTTGGTTCCGACCGCCAGCCTGAACCTTGGTTCGGACCGCCACCCCGATACTTGGTTCCGACCGCCACCCCGGACCTGGGTTCCGACCGCCACGCCGGACCGTGGTATCGACTGCCCCCCCGGATTTTGGTACCGACTGCCACCGCGGACCTTAGTTCTGACCACCACCTCGGACCTTGGTTCTGACCGCCACCTCCACCTTTGTTCCGACCGCCACCCCGGACCTTGGTTCCGACCGCCACCCAGGACCTTGGTTCCGACCGCCACCCCGGACCTTGGTTCCGACCGCCACCCCGGACCTTGGTTCCGACCGCCACCCCGGACCTTGGTTCCGACCGCCACCCCGGACCTTGGTTCCGACCGCCACCCCGGACCTTGGTTCCGACCGCCACCCCGGACCTTGGTTCCGACCGCCACCCCGGACCTTGGTTCCGACCGCCACCCCGGACCTTGGTTCCGACCGCCACCACGGACCTTGGTTCCGACCGCCACCCCGGACCTTCGTTCCGACCGCCACCCCGGGCCTTGGTTCCGACCGCCACCCCGGACCTTGGTTCCGACCGCCACCCCGGACCTTGGTTCCGACCGCCACCCCGGACCTTGGTTCCGACCGCCACCCCGGACCTTGGTTCCGACCGCCACCCCGGACCTTGGTTCCGACCGCCACCCCGGACCTTGGTTCCGACCGCCACCCCGGACCTTGGTTCCGACCGCCACCCCGGACCTTGGTTCCGACCGCCACCCCGGACCTTGGTTCCGAACGCCACCCCGGACCTTGGTTCCGACCGCCACCCCGGACCTTGGTTCCGACCGCCACCCCGGACCTTGGTTCCGACCGCCACCCCGGACCTTGGTTCCGACCGCCACCCCGGACCTTGGTTCCGACCGCCACCCCGGACCTTGGTTCCGACCGCCACCCCGGACCTTGGTTCCGACCGCCACCCCGGACCTTGGTTCCGACCGCCACCCCGGACCTTGGTTCCGACCGCCACCCCGGACCTTGGTTCCGACCGCCACCCCGGACCTTGGTTCCGACCGCCACCCCGGACCTTGGTTCCGACCGCCACCCCGGACCTTGGTTCCGACCGCCACCCCGGACCTTGGTTCCGACCGCCACCCCGGACCTTGGTTCCGACCGCCACCCCGGACCTTGGTTCTGACCGCCACCCCGGACCTTGGTTCCGACCGCCACCCCGGACCTTGGTTCCGACCGCCACCCCGGACCTTGGTTCCGACCGCCACCCCGGACCTTGGTTCCGACCGCCACCCCGGACCTTGGTTCCGACCGCCACCCCGGACCTTGGTTCCGACCGCCACCCCGGACCTTGGTTCCGACCGCCACCCCGGACCTTGGTTCCGACCGCCACCCCGGACCTTGGTTCCGACCGCCAACCCCGGACCTTGGTTCCGACCGCCACCCCGGACCTTGGTTCCGACCGCCACCCCGGACCTTGGTTCCGACCGCCACCCCGGACCTTGGTTCCGACCGCCACCCCGGACCTTGGTTCCGACCGCCACCCCGGACCTTGGTCCCGACCGCCACCCCGGACCTTGGTTCCGACCGCCACCCCGGACCTTGGTCCCGACCGCCACCCCGGACCTTGGTCCCGACCGCCACCCCGGACCTTGGTCCCGACCGCCACCCCGGACCTTGGTCCCGACCGCCACCCCGGACCTTGGTCCCGACCGCCACCCCGGACCTTGGTCCCGACCGCCACCCCGGACCTTGGTCCCGACCGCCACCCCGGACCTTGGTCCCGACCGCCACCCCGGACCTTGGTCCCGACCGCCACCCCGGACCTTGGTCCCGACCGCCACCCCGGACCTTGGTTCCGACCGCCACCCCGGACCTTGGATCCGACCGCCACCCCGGACCTTGGTTCCGACCGCCACCCCGGACCTTGGTTCCGACCGCCACCCCTGACCTTGGTTCCGACCGCCACCCCGGACCTTGGTTCCGACCGCCACCTCGGACCTTGGTTCCGACCGCCACCCCGGACCTTGGTTCCGACCGCCACCCCGGACCTTGGTTCCGACCGCCACCCCGGACCTTGGTTCCGACCGCCACCCCGGACCTTGGTTCCGACCGCCACCCCGGACCTTGGTTCCGACCGCCACCCCGGACCTTGGTTCCGACCGCCTCCCCGGACGTTGGTTCCGACCGCCACCCCGGATCTTGGTTCCGTCCAGCACCTCGGACATTGGCTCAGAACGCTACCCCATACCTTGATTCCGAACGCCACCCCGTCCTTGGTTCCGACCGCCACCCCGGACCTTGGTTCCGACCGCCACCCCGGACCTTGGTTCCGACCGCCAGCCCGGACCTTGGTTCCGACCGCCAGCCCAGACCTTGGTTCGGACCGCCACCCCGGACGTTGGTTCCGACCGCCACCCCGGACGTTGGTTCCGACCGCCACCCCGGACCTTGTTTCCGACCGCCACCCCGGACCTTGTTTCCGACCGCCACCCCGGACCTTGGTTCCGACCGCCACCACGGACCTTGGTTCCGACCGCCACGTCGGACCTTTGTTCCGAACGCGAACCCGGACTTTGGTTCCGCCCGCCACCCCGGATCTTGGTTCCGACCGCCAGCCTGAACCTTGGTTCGGACCGCCACCCCGATACTTGGTTCCGACCGCCACCCCGGACCTTGGTTCCGACCGCCACGCCGGACCGTGGTATCGACTGCCCCCCCGGATTATGGTACCGACTGCCACCCCGGACCTTAGTTCTGACCGCCACCTCCACCTTTGTTCCGACCGCCACCCCGGACCTTGGTTCGGACCGCCACCCCGGACCTTGGTTCCGACCGCCACCCCGGACCTTGGTTCCGACCGCCACCCCGGACCTTGGTTCCGACCGCCACCCCGGATCTTTGTTCCGACCGCCACCCCGGACCTTGGTTCCGACCGCCACCCCGGACCTTGGTTCCGACCGCCACCCCGGACCTTGGTTCCGACCGCCACCCCGGACCTTGGTTCCGACCGCCACCCCGGACCTTGGTTCCGACCGCCACCCCGGACCTTGGTTCCGACCGCCACCCCGGACCTTGGTTCCGACCGCCACCCCGGACCTTGGTTCCGACCGCCACCCCGGACCTTGGTTCCGACCGCCACCCCGGACCTTGGTTCCGACCGCCACCCCGGACCTTGGTTCCGACCGCCACCCCGGACCTTGGTTCCGACCGCCACCCCGGACCTTGGTTCCGACCGCCACCCCGGACCTTGGTTCCGATCGCCACCCCGGACCTTGGTTCCGACCGCCAACCCGGACCTTGGTTCCGACCGCCACCCCGGACCTTGGTTCCGACCGCCTCCCCGGACGTTGGTTCCGACCGCCACCCCGGATCTTGGTTCCGACCGGCACTCCGGATCTTGGTTCCGTCCAGCACCTCGGACCTTGGCTCAGAACGCTACCCCAGACCTTGATTCCGAACGCCACCCCGGACCTTGGTTCCGACCGCCACCCCGGACCTTGGTTCCGACCGCCACCCCGGACCTTGGTTCCGACCGCCAGCCCGGACCTTGGTTCCGACCGCCAGCCCGGACCTTGGTTCGGACCGCCACCCCGGACGTTGGTTCCGACCGCCACCCCGGACGTTGGTTCCGACCGCCACCCCGGACCTTGTTTCCGACCGCCACCCCGGACCTTGGTTCCGACCGCCACCACGGACCTTGGTTCCGACCGCCACGTCGGACCTTTGTTCCGAACGCGAACCCGGACTTTTGTTCCGCCCGCCACCCCGGATCTTGGTTCCGACCGCCAGCCTGAACCTTGGTTCGGACCGCCACCCCGATACTTGGTTCCGACCGCCACCCCGGACCTTGGTTCCGACCGCCACGCCGGACCGTGGTATCGACTGCCCCCCCGGATTATGGTACCGACTGCCACACCGGACCTTAGTTCTGACCGCCACCTCCACCTTTGTTCCGACCGCCACCCCGGACCTTGGTTCGGACCGCCACCCCGGACCTTGGTTCCGACCGCCACCCCGGACCTTGGTTCCGACCGCCACCCCGGACCTTGGTTCCGACCGCCACCCCGGATCTTGGTTCCGACCGCCACCCCGGACCTTGGTTCCGACCGCCAGCCCGGACCTTGGTTCCGACCGCCACCCCGGACCTTGGTTCGGACCGCCACCCCGGACGTTGGTTCCGACCGCCACCCCGGACCTTGGTTCCGACCGCCACCCCGGACCTTGTTTCCGACCGCCACCCCGGACCTTGTTTCCGACCGCCACCCCGGACCTTGGTTCCGACCGCCACCCCGGACCTTGGTTCCGACCGCCACCCCGGACCTTGGTTCCGACCGCCACCCCGGACCTTGGTTCCGACCGCCACCCCGGACCTTGGTTCCGACCGCCACCCCGGACCTTGGTTCCGACCGCCACCCCGGACCTTGGTTCCGACCGCCACCCCGGACGTTGGTTCCGACCGCCACCCCGGATCTTGGTTCCGACCGGCACTCCGGATCTTGTTTCCGTCCAGCACCTCGGACCTTGGCTCAGAACGCTACCCCATACCTTGATTCCGAGCGCCACCCCGGACCTTGGTTCCGACCGCCACCCCGGACCTTGGTTCCGACCGCCAGCCCGGACCTTGGTTCGGACCGCCAGCCCGGACCTTGGTTCGGACCGCCACCCCGGACCTTGGTTCGGACCGCCACCCCGGACGTTGGTTCCGACCGCCACCCCGGACGTTGGTTCCGACCGCCACCCCGGACCTTGGTTCCGACCGCCACCCCGGACCTTGGTTCCGACCGCCACCACGGACCTTGGTTCCGACCGCCACGTCGGACCTTTGTTCCGAACGCGAACCCGGACTTTGGTTCCGCCCGCCACCCCGGACCTTGGTTCCGACCGCCACGCCGGACCGTGGTATCGACTGCCCCCCCGGATTATGGTACCGACTGCCACCCCGGACCTTAGTTCTGACCACCACCTCGGACCTTGCTTCTGACCGCCACCTCCACCTTTGTTCCGACCGCCACCCCGGACCTTGGTTCCAACCACCACCCAGGACCTTGGTTCCGACCGCCGCCCCGGACCTTGGTTCCGACCGCCACCCCGGACCTTGGTTCCGACCGCCACCTCCACCTTTGTTCCGACCGCCACCCCGGACCTTGGTTCCGACCACCACCCAGGACCTTGGTTCCGACCGCCACCCCGGACCTTGGTTCCGACCGCCACCCCGGACCTTGGTTCCGACCACCACCCAAGACCTTGGTTCCGACCGCCACCCCGGACCTTGGTTCCGACGGCACCCCGGATCGTGGTTCCGTCCACCACCTCGGACCTTGGCTCAGAACGGTACCCCGGACCTTGGTTCCGACCGCCACCCCGGACCTTGGTTCCGACCGCCACCCCGGACCTTGGTTCCGACCGCCACCCCGGACCTTGGTTCCGACCGCCACCCCGGACCTTGGTTCCGACCGCCACCCCGGACCTTGGTTTGGACTGGCACCCCGGGACGTTGGTTCCGACCGCCACCCCGGACCTTGGTTCCGACCGCCACCCCGGACCTTGGTTCCGACCGCCACCCCGGACCTTGGTTCCGACCGCCACCCCGGACCTTGGTTCCGACCGCCACCCCGGACCTTGGTTCCGACCGCCACCCCGGACCTTGGTTCCGACCGCCACCCCGGACCTTGGTTCCGACCGCCACCCCGGACCTTGGTTCCGACCGCCACCCCGGACCTTGGTTCCGACCGCCACCCCGGACCTTGGTTCCGACCGCCACCCCGGACCTTGGTTCCGACCGCCACCCCGGACCTTGGTTCCGACCGCCACCCCGGACATTGGTTCCGACCGCCAGCCCGGACCTTGGTTCCGACCGCCAGCCCGGAACTTGGTTCCGACCGCCAGCCCGGACCTTGGTTCCGACCGCCAGCCCGGACCTTGGTTCCGACCGCCAGCCCGGACCTTGGTTCCGACCGCCACCCCGGACCTTGGTTCCGACCGCCACCCCGGACCTTGGTTCGGACCGCCGGCCCGGACCTTGGTTTGGACCGCCGCCCCGGACGTTGGTTCCGACCGCCACCCCGGACGTTGGTTCCGACCGCCACCCCGGACCTTGTTTCCGACCGCCACCCCGGACCTTGGTTCCGACCACCACTACGGACCTTGGTTCCGACCGCCACGTCGGACCTTTGTTCCAAACGCGAACCCGGCCTTTGGTTCCACCCGCCACCCCGGACCTTGGTTCCGACCGCCACGCCGGACCGTGGTATCGACTGCCCCCCCGGATTATGGTACCGACTGCCACCCCGGACCTTAGTTCTGACCACCACCTCGGACCTTGCTTCTGACCGCCACCTCCACCTTTGTTCCGACCGCCACCCCGGACCTTGGTTCCAACCACCACCCAGGACCTTGGTTCCGACCGCCGCCCCGGACCTTGGTTCCGACCGCCACCCCGGACCTTGGTTCCGACCGCCACCTCCACCTTTGTTCCGACCGCCACCCCGGACCTTGGTTCCGACCACCACCCAGGACCTTGGTTCCGACCGCCACCCCGGACCTTGGTTCCGACCGCCACCCCGGACCTTGGTTCCGACCACCACCCAAGACCTTGGTTCCGACCGCCACCCCGGACCTTGGTTCCGACGGCACCCCGGATCGTGGTTCCGTCCACCACCTCGGACCTTGGCTCAGAACGGTACCCCGGACCTTGGTTCCGACCGCCACCCCGGACCTTGGTTCCGACCGCCACCCCGGACCTTGGTTCCGACCGCCACCCCGGACCTTGGTTCCGACCGCCACCCCGGACCTTGGTTCCGACCGCCACCCCGGACCTTGGTTTGGACTGGCACCCCGGGACGTTGGTTCCGACCGCCACCCCGGACCTTGGTTCCGACCGCCACCCCGGACCTTGGTTCCGACCGCCACCCCGGACCTTGGTTCCGACCGCCACCCCGGACCTTGGTTCCGACCGCCACCCCGGACCTTGGTTCCGACCGCCACCCCGGACCTTGGTTCCGACCGCCACCCCGGACCTTGGTTCCGACCGCCACCCCGGACCTTGGTTCCGACCGCCACCCCGGACCTTGGTTCCGACCGCCACCCCGGACCTTGGTTCCGACCGCCACCCCGGACCTTGGTTCCGACCGCCACCCCGGACCTTGGTTCCGACCGCCACCCCGGACATTGGTTCCGACCGCCAGCCCGGACCTTGGTTCCGACCGCCAGCCCGGAACTTGGTTCCGACCGCCAGCCCGGACCTTGGTTCCGACCGCCAGCCCGGACCTTGGTTCCGACCGCCAGCCCGGACCTTGGTTCCGACCGCCACCCCGGACCTTGGTTCCGACCGCCACCCCGGACCTTGGTTCGGACCGCCGGCCCGGACCTTGGTTTGGACCGCCGCCCCGGACGTTGGTTCCGACCGCCACCCCGGACGTTGGTTCCGACCGCCACCCCGGACCTTGTTTCCGACCGCCACCCCGGACCTTGGTTCCGACCACCACTACGGACCTTGGTTCCGACCGCCACGTCGGACCTTTGTTCCAAACGCGAACCCGGCCTTTGGTTCCACCCGCCACCCCGGATCTTTGTTCCGACCGCCAGCCTGAACCTTGGTTCGGACCGCCACCCCGATACTTGGTTCCGACCGCCACCCCGGACCTTGGTTCCGACCGCCACGCCGGACCGTGGTATCGACTGCCCCCCCGGATTTTGGTACCGACTGCCACCCCGGACCTTAGTTCTGACCACCACCTCGGACCTTGGTTCTGACCGCCACCTCCACCTTTGTTCCGACCGCCACCCCGGACCTTGGTCCCGACCGCCACCCCGGACCTTGGTCCCGACCGCCACCCCGGACCTTGGTTCCGACCGCCACCCCGGACCTTGGTTCCGACCGCCACCCCGGACCTTGGATCCGACCGCCACCCCGGACCTTGGTTCCGACCACCACCCCGGACCTTGGTTCCGACCGCCACCCCGGACCTTGGTTCCGACCGCCACCCCGGACCTTGGTTCCGACCGCCACCTCGGACCTTGGTTCCGACCGCCACCCCGGACCTTGGTTCCGACCGCCACCCCGGACCTTGGTTCCGACCGCCACCCCGGACCTTGGTTCCGACCGCCACCCCGGACCTTGGTTCCGACCGCCACCCCGGACCTTGGTTCCGACCGCCACCCCGGACCTTGGTTCCGACCGCCTCCCCGGACGTTGGTTCCGACCGCCACCCCGGATCTTGGTTCCGTCCAGCACCTCGGACCTTGGCTCAGAACGCTACCCCATACCTTGATTCCGAACGCCACCCCGTCCTTGGTTCCGACCGCCACCCCGGACCTTGGTTCCGACCGCCACCCCGGACCTTGGTTCCGACCGCCAGCCCGGACCTTGGTTCCGACCGCCAGCCCAGACCTTGGTTCGGACCGCCACCCCGGACGTTGGTTCCGACCGCCACCCCGGACGTTGGTTCCGACCGCCACCCCGGACCTTGTTTCCGACCGCCACCCCGGACCTTGTTTCCGACCGCCACCCCGGACCTTGGTTCCGACCGCCACCACGGACCTTGGTTCCGACCGCCACGTCGGACCTTTGTTCCGAACGCGAACCCGGACTTTGGTTCCGCCCGCCACCCCGGATCTTGGTTCCGACCGCCAGCCTGAACCTTGGTTCGGACCGCCACCCCGATACTTGGTTCCGACCGCCACCCCGGACCTTGGTTCCGACCGCCACGCCGGACCGTGGTATCGACTGCCCCCCCGGATTATGGTACCGACTGCCACCCCGGACCTTAGTTCTGACCGCCACCTCCACCTTTGTTCCGACCGCCACCCCGGACCTTGGTTCGGACCGCCACCCCGGACCTTGGTTCCGACCGCCACCCCGGACCTTGGTTCCGACCGCCACCCCGGACCTTGGTTCCGACCGCCACCCCGGATCTTTGTTCCGACCGCCACCCCGGACCTTGGTTCCGACCGCCACCCCGGACCTTGGTTCCGACCGCCACCCCGGACCTTGGTTCCGACCGCCACCCCGGACCTTGGTTCCGACCGCCACCCCGGACCTTGGTTCCGACCGCCACCCCGGACCTTGGTTCCGACCGCCACCCCGGACCTTGGTTCCGACCGCCACCCCGGACCTTGGTTCCGACCGCCACCCCGGACCTTGGTTCCGACCGCCACCCCGGACCTTGGTTCCGACCGCCACCCCGGACCTTGGTTCCGACCGCCACCCCGGACCTTGGTTCCGACCGCCACCCCGGACCTTGGTTCCGATCGCCACCCCGGACCTTGGTTCCGACCGCCAACCCGGACCTTGGTTCCGACCGCCACCCCGGACCTTGGTTCCGACCGCCTCCCCGGACGTTGGTTCCGACCGCCACCCCGGATCTTGGTTCCGACCGGCACTCCGGATCTTGGTTCCGTCCAGCACCTCGGACCTTGGCTCAGAACGCTACCCCAGACCTTGATTCCGAACGCCACCCCGGACCTTGGTTCCGACCGCCACCCCGGACCTTGGTTCCGACCGCCACCCCGGACCTTGGTTCCGACCGCCAGCCCGGACCTTGGTTCCGACCGCCAGCCCGGACCTTGGTTCGGACCGCCACCCCGGACGTTGGTTCCGACCGCCACCCCGGACGTTGGTTCCGACCGCCACCCCGGACCTTGTTTCCGACCGCCACCCCGGACCTTGGTTCCGACCGCCACCACGGACCTTGGTTCCGACCGCCACGTCGGACCTTTGTTCCGAACGCGAACCCGGACTTTTGTTCCGCCCGCCACCCCGGATCTTGGTTCCGACCGCCAGCCTGAACCTTGGTTCGGACCGCCACCCCGATACTTGGTTCCGACCGCCACCCCGGACCTTGGTTCCGACCGCCACGCCGGACCGTGGTATCGACTGCCCCCCCGGATTATGGTACCGACTGCCACACCGGACCTTAGTTCTGACCGCCACCTCCACCTTTGTTCCGACCGCCACCCCGGACCTTGGTTCGGACCGCCACCCCGGACCTTGGTTCCGACCGCCACCCCGGACCTTGGTTCCGACCGCCACCCCGGACCTTGGTTCCGACCGCCACCCCGGATCTTGGTTCCGACCGCCACCCCGGACCTTGGTTCCGACCGCCAGCCCGGACCTTGGTTCCGAAAGCCACCCCGGACCTTGGTTCGGACCGCCACCCCGGACGTTGGTTCCGACCGCCACCCCGGACCTTGGTTCCGACCGCCACCCCGGACCTTGTTTCCGACCGCCACCCCGGACCTTGTTTCCGACCGCCACCCCGGACCTTGGTTCCGACCGCCACCCCGGACCTTGGTTCCGACCGCCACCCCGGACCTTGGTTCCGACCGCCACCCCGGACCTTGGTTCCGACCGCCACCCCGGACCTTGGTTCCGACCGCCACCCCGGACCTTGGTTCCGACCGCCACCCCGGACCTTGGTTCCGACCGCCACCCCGGACGTTGGTTCCGACCGCCACCCCGGATCTTGGTTCCGACCGGCACTCCGGATCTTGTTTCCGTCCAGCACCTCGGACCTTGGCTCAGAACGCTACCCCATACCTTTATTCCGAGCGCCACCCCGGACCTTGGTTCCGACCGCCACCCCGGACCTTGGTTCCGACCGCCAGCCCGGACCTTGGTTCGGACCGCCAGCCCGGACCTTGGTTCGGACCGCCACCCCGGACCTTGGTTCGGACCGCCACCCCGGACGTTGGTTCCGACCGCCACCCCGGACGTTGGTTCCGACCGCCACCCCGGACCTTGGTTCCGACCGCCACCCCGGACCTTGGTTCCGACCGCCACCACGGACCTTGGTTCCGACCGCCACGTCGGACCTTTGTTCCGAACGCGAACCCGGACTTTGGTTCCGCCCGCCACCCCGGACCTTGGTTCCGACCGCCACGCCGGACCGTGGTATCGACTGCCCCCCCGGATTATGGTACCGACTGCCACCCCGGACCTTAGTTCTGACCACCACCTCGGACCTTGCTTCTGACCGCCACCTCCACCTTTGTTCCGACCGCCACCCCGGACCTTGGTTCCAACCACCACCCAGGACCTTGGTTCCGACCGCCGCCCCGGACCTTGGTTCCGACCGCCAACCCGGACCTTGGTTCCGACCGCCACCTCCACCTTTGTTCCGACCGCCACCCCGGACCTTGGTTCCGACCACCACCCAGGACCTTGGTTCCGACCGCCACCCCGGACCTTGGTTCCGACCGCCACCCCGGACCTTGGTTCCGACCACCACCCAAGACCTTGGTTCCGACCGCCACCCCGGACCTTGGTTCCGACGGCACCCCGGATCGTGGTTCCGTCCACCACCTCGGACCTTGGCTCAGAACGGTACCCCGGACCTTGGTTCCGACCGCCACCCCGGACCTTGGTTCCGACCGCCACCCCGGACCTTGGTTCCGACCGCCACCCCGGACCTTGGTTCCGACCGCCACCCCGGACCTTGGTTCCGACCGCCACCCCGGACCTTGGTTTGGACTGGCACCCCGGGACGTTGGTTCCGACCGCCACCCCGGACCTTGGTTCCGACCGCCACCCCGGACCTTGGTTCCGACCGCCACCCCGGACCTTGGTTCCGACCGCCACCCCGGACCTTGGTTCCGACCGCCACCCCGGACCTTGGTTCCGACCGCCACCCCGGACCTTGGTTCCGACCGCCACCCCGGACCTTGGTTCCGACCGCCACCCCGGACCTTGGTTCCGACCGCCACCCCGGACCTTGGTTCCGACCGCCACCCCGGACCTTGGTTCCGACCGCCACCCCGGACCTTGGTTCCGACCGCCACCCCGGACCTTGGTTCCGACCGCCACCCCGGACCTTGGTTCCGACCGCCACCCCGGACATTGGTTCCGACCGCCAGCCCGGACCTTGGTTCCGACCGCCAGCCCGGAACTTGGTTCAGACCGCCAGCCCGGACCTTGGTTCCGACCGCCAGCCCGGACCTTGGTTCCGACCGCCAGCCCGGACCTTGGTTCCGACCGCCACCCCGGACCTTGGTTCCGACCGCCACCCCGGACCTTGGTTCGGACCGCCGGCCCGGACCTTGGTTCGGACCGCCGCCCCGGACGTTGGTTCCGACCGCCACCCCGGACGTTGGTTCCGACCGCCACCCCGGACCTTGTTTCCGACCGCCACCCCGGACCTTGGTTCCGACCACCACCACGGACCTTGGTTCCGACCGCCACGTCGGACCTTTGTTCCAAACGCGAACCCGGCCTTTGGTTCCACCCGCCACCCCGGATCTTTGTTCCGACCGCCAGCCTGAACCTTGGTTCGGACCGCCACCCCGATACTTGGTTCCGACCACCACCCCGGACCTTGGTTCCGACCGCCACGCCGGACCGTGGTATCGACTGCCCCCCCGGATTTTGGTACCGACTGCCACCCCGGACCTTAGTTCTGACCACCACCTCGGACCTTGGTTCTGACCGCCACCTCCACCTTTGTTCCGACCGCCACCCCGGACCTTGGTTCCGACCACCACCCAGGTCCTTGGTTCCGACCGCCACCCCGGACCTTGGTTCCGACGGCACCCCAGGTCTTGGTTCCGTCCACCACCTCGGACCTTGGCTCAGAACGGTACCCCGGACCTTTGTTCCGACCGCCACCCCGGACCTTGGTTCCGACCGCCACCCCGGACCTTGGTTCCGACCGCCACCCCGGACCTTGGTTCCGACCGCCACCCCGGACCTTGGTTCCGACCGCCACCCCGGACCTTGGTTCCGACCGCCACCCCGGACCTTGGTTCCGACCGCCACCCCGCACCTTGGTTCCGACCGCCACCCCGGACCTCGGTTCCGACCGCCACCCCGGACCTCGGTTCCGACCGCCACCCCGGACCTCGGTTCCGACCGCCACCCCGGACCTCGGTTCCGACCGCCACCCCGGACCTCGGTTCCGACCGCCACCCCGGACCTTGGTTCCGACCGCCACCCCGGACCTTGGTTCCGACCGCCACCCCGGACCTTGGTCCCGACCGCCACCCCGGAACTTGGTCCCGACCGCCACCCCGGAACTTGGTCCCGACCGCCACCCCGGACCTTGGTCCCGACCACCACCCCAGACCTTGGTTCCGACCGCCAGCCCGGACCTTGGTTCCGACAGCCAGCCCGGACCTTGGTTCCGACCGCCACCCCGGACCTTGGTTCCGACCGCCACCCCGGACCTTGGTTCCGACCGCCACCCCGGACCTTGGTTCCGAATGCCAGCCCGGACCTTGGTTCCGACCGCCACCCCGGATCTTGGTTCCGACCGCCACCCCGGACCTTGTTTCCGACCGCCACCCCGGACCTTGGTCCCGACCGCCACCCCGGACCTTGGTCCCGACCGCCACCCCGGACCTTGGTCCCGACCGCCACCCCGGACCTTGGTTCCGACCGCCACCCCGGACCTTGGTTCCGACCGCCACCCCGGACCTTGGTTCCGACCGCCACCCCGGACCTTGGTTCCGACCGCCACCCCGGACCTTGGTTCCGACCGCCACCCCGGACCTTGGTTCCGACCGCCACCCCGGACCTTGGTTCCGACCGCCACCCCGGACCTTGGTTCCGACCGCCACCCCGGACCTTGGTTCCGACCGCCACCCCGGACCTTGGTTCCGACCGCCACCCCGGACCTTGGTTCCGACCGCCACCCCGGACCTTGGTTCCGACCGCCACCCCGGACCTTGGTTCCGACCGCCACCCCGGACCTTGGTTCCGACCGCCACCCCGGACCTTGGTTCCGACCGCCACCCCGGACCTTGGTTCCGATCGCCACCCCGGACCTTGGTTCCGACCGCCAACCCGGACCTTGGTTCCGACCGCCACCCCGGACCTTGGTTCCGACCGCCTCCCCGGACGTTGGTTCCGACCGCCACCCCGGATCTTGGTTCCGACCGGCACTCCGGATCTTGGTTCCGTCCAGCACCTCGGACCTTGGCTCAGAACGCTACCCCAGACCTTGATTCCGAACGCCACCCCGGACCTTGGTTCCGACCGCCACCCCGGACCTTGGTTCCGACCGCCACCCCGGACCTTGGTTCCGACCGCCAGCCCGGACCTTGGTTCCGACCGCCAGCCCAGACCTTGGTTCGGACCGCCACCCCGGACGTTGGTTCCGACCGCCACCCCGGACGTTGGTTCCGACCGCCACCCCGGACCTTGTTTCCGACCGCCACCCCGGACCGTGGTTCCGACCGCCACCACGGACCTTGGTTCCGACCGCCACGTCGGACCTTTGTTCCGAACGCGAACCCGGACTTTTGTTCCGCCCGCCACCCCGGATCTTGGTTCCGACCGCCAGCCTGAACCTTGGTTCGGACCGCCACCCCGATACTTGGTTCCGACCGCCACCCCGGACCTTGGTTCCGACCGCCACGCCGGACCGTGGTATCGACTGCCCCCCCGGATTATGGTACCGACTGCCACACCGGACCTTAGTTCTGACCGCCACCTCCACCTTTGTTCCGACCGCCACCCCGGACCTTGGTTCGGACCGCCACCCCGGACCTTGGTTCCGACCGCCACCCCGGACCTTGGTTCCGACCGCCACCCCGGACCTTGGTTCCGACCGCCACCCCGGATCTTGGTTCCGACCGCCACCCCGGACCTTGGTTCCGACCGCCAGCCCGGACCTTGGTTCCGACCGCCACCCCGGACCTTGGTTCGGACCGCCACCCCGGACGTTGGTTCCGACCGCCACCCCGGACCTTGGTTCCAACCGCCACCCCGGACCTTGTTTCCGACCGCCACCCCGGACCTTGTTTCCGACCGCCACCCCGGACCTTGGTTCCGACCGCCACCCCGGACCTTGGTTCCGACCGCCACCCCGGACCTTGGTTCCGACCGCCACCCCGGACCTTGGTTCCGACCGCCACCCCGGACCTTGGTTCCGACCGCCACCCCGGACCTTGGTTCCGACCGCCACCCCGGACGTTGGTTCCGACCGCCACCCCGGATCTTGGTTCCGACCGGCACTCCGGATCTTGTTTCCGTTCAGCACCTCGGACCTTGGCTCAGAACGCTACCCCATACCTTGATTCCGAGCGCCACCCCGGACCTTGGTTCCGACCGCCACCCCGGACCTTGGTTCCGACCGCCAGCCCGGACCTTGGTTCGGACCGCCAGCCCGGACCTTGGTTCGGACCGCCACCCCGGACCTTGGTTCGGACCGCCACCCCGGACGTTGGTTCCGACCGCCACCCCGGACGTTGGTTCCGACCGCCACCCCGGACCTTGGTTCCGACCGCCACCACGGACCTTGGTTCCGACCGCCACGTCGGACCTTTGTTCCGAACGCGAACCCGGACTTTGGTTCCGCCCGCCACCCCGGATCTTGGTTCCGACCGCCAGCCTGAACCTTGGCTCGGACCGCCACCCCGATACTTGGTTCCGACCGCCACCCCGGACCTTGGTTCCGACCGCCACGCCGGACCGTGGTATCGACTGCCCCCCCGGATTATGGTACCGACTGCCACCCCGGACCTTAGTTCTGACCACCACCTCGGACCTTGCTTCTGACCGCCACCTCCACCTTTGTTCCGACCGCCACCCCGGACCTTGGTTCCAACCACCACCCAGGACCTTGGTTCCGACCGCCGCCCCGGACCTTGGTTCCGACCGCCACCCCGGACCTTGGTTCCGACCGCCACCTCCACCTTTGTTCCGACCGCCACCCCGGACCTTGGTTCCGACCACCACCCAGGACCTTGGTTCCGACCGCCACCCCGGACCTTGGTTCCGACCGCCACCCCGGACCTTGGTTCCGACCGCCACCCCGGACCTTGGTTCCGACCGCCACCCCGGACCTTGGTTCCGACCGCCACCCCGGACCTTGGTTTGGACTGGCACCCCGGGACGTTGGTTCCGACCGCCACCCCGGACCTTGGTTCCGACCGCCACCCCGGACCTTGGTTCCGACCGCCACCCCGGACCTTGGTTCCGACCGCCACCCCGGACCTTGGTTCCGACCGCCACCCCGGACCTTGGTTCCGACCGCCACCCCGGACCTTGGTTCCGACCGCCACCCCGGACCTTGGTTCCGACCGCCACCCCGGACCTTGGTTCCGACCGCCACCCCGGACCTTGGTTCCGACCGCCACCCCGGACCTTGGTTCCGACCGCCACCCCGGACCTTGGTTCCGACCGCCACCCCGGACCTTGGTTCCGACCGCCACCCCGGACCTTGGTTCCGACCGCCACCCCGGACATTGGTTCCGACCGCCAGCCCGGACCTTGGTTCCGACCGCCAGCCCGGAACTTGGTTCCGACCGCCAGCCCGGACCTTGGTTCCGACCGCCAGCCCGGACCTTGGTTCCGACCGCCAGCCCGGACCTTGGTTCCGACCGCCACCCCGGACCTTGGTTCCGACCGCCACCCCGGACCTTGGTTCGGACCGCCGGCCCGGACCTTGGTTCGGACCGCCGCCCCGGACGTTGGTTCCGACCGCCACCCCGGACGTTGGTTCCGACCGCCACCCCGGACCTTGTTTCCGACCGCCACCCCGGACCTTGGTTCCGACCACCACTACGGACCTTGGTTCCGACCGCCACGTCGGACCTTTGTTCCAAACGCGAACCCGGCCTTTGGTTCCACCCGCCACCCCGGATCTTTGTTCCGACCGCCAGCCTGAACCTTGGTTCGGACCGCCACCCCGATACTTGGTTCCGACCGCCACCCCGGACCTTGGTTCCGACCGCCACGCCGGACCGTGGTATCGACTGCCCCCCCGGATTTTGGTACCGACTGCCACCCCGGACCTTAGTTCTGACCACCACCTCGGACCTTGGTTCTGACCGCCACCTCCACCTTTGTTCCGACCGCCACCCCGGACCTTGGTTCCGACCACCACCCAGGTCCTTGGTTCCGACCGCCACCCCGGACCTTGGTTCCGACGGCACCCCAGATCTTGGTTCCGTCCACCACCTCGGACCTTGGCTCAGAACGGTACCCCGGACCTTTGTTCCGACCGCCACCCCGGACCTTGGTTCCGACCGCCACCCCGGACCTTGGTTCCGACCGCCACCCCGGACCTTGGTTCCGACCGCCACCCCGGACCTTGGTTCCGACCGCCACCCCGGACCTTGGTTCCGACCGCCACCCCGGACCTCGGTTCCGACCGCCACCCCGGACCTTGGTTCCGACCGCCACCCCGGACCTCGGTTCCGACCGCCACCCCGGACCTCGGTTCCGACCGCCACCCCGGACCTCGGTTCCGACCGCCACCCCGGACCTCGGTTCCGACCGCCACCCCGGACCTCGGTTCCGACCGCCACCCCGGACCTCGGTTCCGACCGCCACCCCGGACCTTGGTTCCGACCGCCACCCCGGACCTTGGTCCCGACCGCCACCCCGGAACTTGGTCCCGACCGCCACCCCGGAACTTGGTCCCGACCGCCACCCCGGACCTTGGTCCCGACCGCCACCCCAGACCTTGGTTCCGACCGCCAGCCCGGACCTTGGTTCCGACAGCCAGCCCGGACCTTGGTTCCGACCGCCACCCCGGACCTTGGTTCCGACCGCCACCCCGGACCTTGGTTCCGACCGCCACCCCGGACCTTGGTTCCGAATGCCAGCCCGGACCTTGGTTCCGACCGCCACCCCGGATCTTGGTTCCGACCGCCACCCCGGACCTTGTTTCCGACCGCCACCCCGGACCTTGTTTCCGACCGCCACCCCGGACCTTGGTTCCGACCGCCACCACGGACCTTGGTTCCGACCGCCACGTCGGACCTTTGTTCCGAACGCGAACCCGGACTTTGGTTCCGCCCGCCACCCCGGATCTTGGTTCCGACCGCCAGCCTGAACCTTGGTTCAGACCGCCACCCCGATACTTGGTTCCGACCGCCACCCCGCACCTTGGTTCCGACCGCCACGCCGGACCGTGGTATCGACTGCCCCCCCGGATTATGGTACCGACTGCCACCCCGGACCTTAGTTCTGACCAACAACTCGGACCTTGGTTCTGACCGCCACCTCCACCTTTGTTCCGACCGCCACCCCGGACCTTGGTTCCGACCACCACCCAGGACCTTGGTTCCGACCGCCACCCCGGAACTTGGTTCCGACCGCCACCCCGGACCTTGGTTCCGAGCGCCACCCCGGACCTTGGTTCCGACCGCCACCCCGGACCTTGGTTCCGACCGCCACCCCGGACCTTGGTTCCGACCGCCACCCCGGGCCTTGGTACCGACCGCCACCCCGGACCTTGGTTCCGACCGCCACCCCGGACCTTGGTTCCGACCGCCACCCCGGACCTTGGTTCCGACCGCCACCCCGGACCTTGGTTCCGACCTCCACCCCGGACCTTGGTTCCGACCGCCACCCCGGACCTTGGTTCCGACCGCCACACCGGACCTTGGTTCCGACCGCCACCCCGGACCTTGGTTCCGACCGCCACCCCGGACCATGGTTCCGACCGCCACCCCGGACCTTGGTTCCGACCGCCACCCCGGACCTTGGTTCCGACCGCCACCCCGGACCTTCGTTCCGACCGCCACCCCGGACCTTGGTTCCGACCGCCACCCCGGACCTTGGTTCCGACCGCCACCCCGGACCTTGGTTCCGACCGCCACCCCGGACCTTGGTTCCGACCGCCACCCCGGACCTTGGTTCCGACCGCCACCCCGGACCTTGGTCCCGACCGCCACCCCGGAACTTGGTCCCGACCGCCACCCCGGAACTTGGTCCCGACCGCCACCCCGGACCTTGGTCCCGACCGCCACCCCAGACCTTGGTTCCGACCGCCAGCCCGGACCTTGGTTCCGACAGCCAGCCCGGACCTTGGTTCCGACCGCCACTCCGGACCTTGGTTCCGACCGCCACCCCGGACCTTGGTTCCGACCGCCACCCCGGACCTTGGTTCCGAATGCCAGCCCGGACCTTGGTTCCGACCGCCACCCCGGACCTTGGTTCCGACCGCCACCCCGGACCTTGTTTCCGACCGCCACCCCGGACCTTGTTTCCGACCGCCACCCCGGACCTTGGTTCCGACCGCCACCACGGACCTTGGTTCCGACCGCCACGTCGGACCTTTGTTCCGAACGCGAACCCGGACTTTGGTTCCGCCCGCCACCCCGGATCTTGGTTCCGACCGCCAGCCTGAACCTTGGTTCAGACCGCCACCCCGATACTTGGTTCCGACCGCCACCCCGCACCTTGGTTCCGACCGCCACGCCGGACCGTGGTATCGACTGCCCCCCCGGATTATGGTACCGACTGCCACCCCGGACCTTAGTTCTGACCAACAACTCGGACCTTGGTTCTGACCGCCACCTCCACCTTTGTTCCGACCGCCACCCCAGACCTTGGTTCCGACCACCACCCAGGACCTTGGTTCCGACCGCCACCCCGGAACTTGGTTCCGACCGCCACCCCGGACCTTGGTTCCGAGCGCCACCCCGGACCTTGGTTCCGACCGCCACCCCGGACCTTGGTTCCGACCGCCACCCCGGACCTTGGTTCCGACCGCCACCCCGGGCCTTGGTTCCGACCGCCACCCCGGACCTTGGTTCCGACCGCCACCCCGGACCTTGGTTCCGACCGCCACCCCGGACCTTGGTTCCGACCGCCACCCCGGACCTTGGTTCCGACCGCCACCCCGGACCTTGGTTCCGACCTCCACCCCGGACCTAGGTTCCGACCGCCACCCCAGACCTTGGTTCCGACCGCCACACCGGACCTTGGTTCCGACCGCCACCCCGGACCTTGGTTCCGACCGCCACCCCGGACCATGGTTCCGACCGCCACCCCGGACCTTGGTTCCGACCGCCACCCCGGACCTTGGTTCCGACCGCCACCCCGGACCTTGGTTCCGACCGCCACCCCGGACCTTGGTTCCGACCGCCACCCCGGACCTTGGTTCCGACCGCCACCCCGGACCTTGGTTCCGACCGCCACCCCGGACCTTGGTTCCGACCGCCACCCCGGACCTTGGATCCGACCGCCACCCCGGACCTTGGGTCCGACCGCCACCCCGGACCTTGGTTCCGACCGCCACCCCGGACCTTGGTTCCGACCGCCACCCCGGACCTTGGTTCCGACCGCCACCCCGGACCTTGGTTCGGACCGCCACCCCGGACCTTGGTTCGGACCGCCACCCCGGACCTTGGTTCGGACCGCCACCCCGGACCTTGGTTCCGACCGCCACCCCGGACCTTGGTTCCGACCGCCACCCCGGATCTTGGTTCCGACCGCCACCCCGGACCTTGGTTCCGACCGCCAGCCCGGACCATTGTTCCGACCGCCACCCCGGACCTTGGTTCGGACCGCCACCCCGGACGTTGGTTCCGACCGCCACCCCGGACGTTGGTTCCGACCGCCACCCCGGACCTTGGTTCCGACGGCACCCCGGATCGTGGTTCCGTCCACCACCTCGGACCTTGGCTCAGAACGGTACCCCGGACCTTGGTTCCGACCGCCACCCCGGACCTTGGTTCCGACCGCCACCCCGGACCTTGGTTCCGACCGCCACCCCGGACCTTGGTTCCGACCGCCACCCCGGACCTTGGTTCCGACCGCCACCCCGGACCTTGGTTCCGACCGCCACCCCGGACCTTGGTTTGGACTGGCACCCCGGGACGTTGGTTCCGACCGCCACCCCGGACCTTGGTTCCGACCGCCACCCTGGACCTTGGTTCCGACCGCCACCCCGGACCTTGGTTCCGACCGCCACCCCGGACCTTGGTTCCGACCGCCACCCCGGACCTTGGTTCCGACCGCCACCCCGGACCTTGGTTCCGACCGCCACCCCGGACCTTGGTTCCGACCGCCACCCCGGACCTTGGTTCCGACCGCCACCCCGGACCTTTGTTCCGACCGCCACCCCGGACCTTTGTTCCGACCGCCACCCCGGACCTTGGTTCCGACCGCCACCCCGGACCTTGGTTCCGACCGCCACCCCGGACCTTGGTTCCGACCGCCACCCCGGACATTGGTTCCGACCGCCAGCCCGGACCTTGGTTCCGACCGCCAGCCCGGAACTTGGTTCCGACCGCCAGCCCGGACCTTGGTTCCGACCGCCAGCCCGGACCTTGGTTCCGACCGCCAGCCCGGACCTTGGTTCCGACCGCCACCCCGGACCTTGGTTCCGACCGCCACCCCGGACCTTGGTTCGGACCGCCGGCCCGGACCTTGGTTCGGACCGCCGCCCCGGACGTTGGTTCCGACCGCCACCCCGGACGTTGGTTCCGACCGCCACCCCGGACCTTGTTTCCGACCGCCACCCCGGACCTTGGTTCCGACCACCACTACGGACCTTGGTTCCGACCGCCACGTCGGACCTTTGTTCCAAACGCGAACCCGGCCTTTGGTTCCACCCGCCACCCCGGATCTTTGTTCCGACCGCCAGCCTGAACCTTGGTTCGGACCGCCACCCCGATACTTGGTTCCGACCGCCACCCCGGACCTTGGTTCCGACCGCCACGCCGGACCGTGGTATCGACTGGCCCCCCGGATTTTGGTACCGACTGCCACCCCGGACCTTAGTTCTGACCACCACCTCGGACCTTGGTTCTGACCGCCACCTCCACCTTTGTTCCGACCGCCACCCCGGACCTTGGTTCCGACCACCACCCAGGTCCTTGGTTCCGACCGCCACCCCGGACCTTGGTTCCGACGGCACCCCAGATCTTGGTTCCGTCCACCACCTCGGACCTTGGCTCAGAACGGTACCCCGGACCTTTGTTCCGACCGCCACCCCGGACCTTTGTTCCGACCGCCACCCCGGACCTTGGTTCCGACCGCCACCCCGGACCTTGGTTCCGACCGCCACCCCGGACCTTGGTTCCGACCGCCACCCCGGACCTTGGTTCCGACCGCCACCCCGGACCTTGGTTCCGACCGCCACCCCGGACCTTGGTTCCGACCGCCACCCCGGACCTTGGTTCCGACCGCCACCCCGGACCTTGGTTCCGACCGCCACCCCGGACCTTGGTTCCGACCGCCACCCCGGACCTTGGTTCCGACCGCCACCCCGGACCTCGGTTCCGACCGCCACCCCGGACCTCGGTTCCGACCGCCACCCCGGACCTTGGTTCCGACCGCCACCCCGGACCTTGGTTCCGACCGCCACCCCGGACCTTGGTCCCGACCGCCACCCCGGAACTTGGTCCCGACCGCCACCCCGGAACTTGGTCCCGACCGCCACCCCGGAACTTGGTCCCGACCGCCACCCCGGACCTTGGTCCCGACCGCCACCCCAGACCTTGGTTCCGACCGCCAGCCCGGACCTTGGTTCCGACAGCCAGCCCGGACCTTTGTTCCGACCGCCACCCCGGACCTTGGTTCCGACCGCCACCCCGGACCTTGGTTCCGACCGCCACCCCGGACCTTGGTTCCGAATGCCAGCCCGGACCTTGGTTCCGACCGCCACCCCGGATCTTGGTTCCGACCGCCACCCCGGACCTTGTTTCCGACCGCCACCCCGGACCTTGTTTCCGACCGCCACCCCGGACCTTGGTTCCGACCGCCACCACGGACCTTGGTTCCGACCGCCACGTCGGACCTTTGTTCCGAACGCGAACCCGGACTTTGGTTCCGCCCGCCACCCCGGATCTTGGTTCCGACCGCCAGCCTGAACCTTGGTTCAGACCGCCACGTCGGACCTTTGTTCCAAACGCGAACCCGGACTTTGGTTCCGCCCGCCACCCCGGATCTTGGTTCCGACCGCCAGCCTGAACCTTGGTTCGGACCGCCACCCCGATACTTGGTTCCGACCGCCACCCCGGACCTTGGTTCCGACCGCCACGCCGGACCGTGGTATCGACTGCCCCCCCGGATTTTGGTACCGACTGCCACCCCGGACCTTAGTTCTGACCACCACCTCGGACCTTGGTTCTGACCGCCACCTCCACCTTTGTTCCGACCGGCACCCCGGACCTTGGTTCCGACCACCACCCAAGACCTTGGTTCCGACCGCCACCCCGGACCTTGGTTCCGACGGCACCCCGGATCTTGGTTCCGTCCACCACCTCGGACCTTGGCTCAGAACGGTACCCCGGACCTTTGTTCCGACCGCCACCCCGGACCTTGGTTCCGACCGCCACCCCGGACCTTGGTTCCGACCGCCACCCCGGACCTTGGTTCCGACCGCCACCCCGGACCTTGGTTCCGACCGCCACCCCGGACCTTGGTTCCGACCGCCACCCCGGACCTTGGTTCCGACCGCCACCCCGGACCTTGGTTCCGACCGCCACCCCGGACCTTGGTTCCGACCGCCAGCCCGGACCTTGGTTCGGACCGCCAGCCCGGACCTTGGTTCGGACCGCCAGCCCAGACCTTGGTTCGGACCGCCACCCCGGACGTTGGTTCCGACCGCCACCCCGGACGTTGGTTCCGACCGCCACCCTGGACCATGTTTCCGACCGCCACCCCGGACCTTGGTTCCGACCGCCACCACGGACCTTGGTTCCGACCGCCACGTCGGACCTTTGTTCCGAACGCGAACCCGGACTTTGGTTCCGCCCGCCACCCCGGATCTTGGTTCCGACCGCCAGCCTGAACCTTGGTTCGGACTGCCACCCCGATACTTGGTTCCGACCGCCACCCCGGACCTTGGTTCCGACCGCCACGCCGGACCGTGGAATCGACTGCCCCCCCGGATTATGGTACCGACTGCCACCCCGGACCTTAGTTCTGACCACCACCTCGGACCTTGCTTCTGACCGCCACCTCCACCTTTGTTCCGACCGCCACCCCGGACCTTGGTTCCGACCACCACCCAGGACCTTGGTTCCGACCGCCACCCCGGACCTTGGTTCCGACCGCCACCCCGGACCTTGGTTCCGACCACCACCTCCACCTTTGTTCCGACCGCCACCCCGGACCTTGGTTCCGACCACCACCCAGGACCTTGGTTCCGACCGCCACCCCGGACCTTGGTTCCGACCGCCACCCCGGACCTTGGTTCCGACCACCACCCAAGACCTTGGTTCCGACCGCCACCCCGGACCTTGGTTCCGACGGCACCCCGGATCGTGGTTCCGTCCACCACCTCGGACCTTGGCTCAGAACGGTACCCCGGACCTTGGTTCCGACCGCCACCCCGGACCTTGGTTCCGACCGCCACCCCGGACCTTGGTTCCGACCGCCACCCCGGACCTTGGTTCCGACCGCCACCCCGGACCTTGGTTCCGACCGCCACCCCGGACCTTGGTTCCGACCGCCACCCCGGACCTTGGTTCCGACCGCCACCCCGGACCTTGGTTCCGACCGCCACCCCGGACCTTGGTTCCGACCGCCACCCCGGATCTTGGTTCCGACCGCCACCCCGGACCTTGGTTCCGACCGCCAGCCCGGACCATTGTTCCGACCGCCACCCCGGACCTTGGTTCGGACCGCCACCCTGGACGTTGGTTCCGACCGCCACCCCGGACGTTGGTTCCGACCGCCACCCCGGACCTTGTTTCCGACCGCCACTCCGGACCTTGTTTCCGACCGCCACCCCGGACCCTTGGTTCCGACCGCCACCCCGGACCTTGGTTCCGACCGCCACCCCGGACCTTGGTTCCGACCGCCACCCCGGACCTTGGTTCCGACCGCCACCCCGGATCTTGGTTCCGACCGCCACCCCGGACCTTGGTTCCGACCGCCACCCCGGACCTTGGTTCCGACCGCCACCCCGGACCTTGGTTCCGACCTCCACCCCGGACCTTGGTTCCGACCGCCACCCCGGACCTTGGTTCCGACCGCCACCCCGGACCTTGGTTCCGACCGCCACCCCGGACCTTGGTTCCGACCGCCAGCCCGGACCTTGGTTCCGACCGCCAGCCCGGACCTTGGTTCCGACCGCCAGCCCGGACCTTGGTTCCGACCGCCAGCCCGGACCTTGGTTCCGACCGCCACCCAGGACCTTGGTTCCGACCGCCACCCCGGACCTTGGTTCGGACCGCCAGCCCGGCCCTTGGTTCGGACCGCCGCCCCGGACGTTGGTTCCGACCGCCACCCCGGACGTTGGTTCCGACCGCCACCCCGGACCTTGTTTCCGACCGCCACCCCGGACCTTGGTTCCGACCACCACTACGGACCTTGGTTGCGACCGCCACGTCGGACCTTTGTTCCAAACGCGAACCTGGACTTTGGTTCCACCCGCCACCCCGGATCTTTGTTCCGACCGCCAGCCTGAACATTGGTTCGGACCGCCACCCCGATACTTGGTTCCGACCGCCACCCCGGACCTTGATTCCGACCGCCACGCCGGACCGTGGTATCGACTGCCCCCCCGGATTTTGGTACCGACTGCCACCCCGGACCTTAGTTCTGACCACCACCTCGGACCTTGGTTCTGACCGCCACCTCCACCTTTGTTCCGACCGCCACCCCGGACCTTGGTTCCGACCACCACCCAGGTCCTTGGTTCCGACCGCCACCCCGGACCTTGGTTCCGACGGCACCCCAGATCTTGGTTCCATCCACCACCTCGGACCTTGGCTCAGAACGGTACCCCGGACCTTTGTTCCGACCGCCACCCCGGACCTTTGTTCCGACCGCCACCCCGGACCTTGGTTCCGACCGCCACCCCGGACCTTGGTTCCGACCGCCACCCCAGACCTTGGTTCCGACCGCCACCCCGGACCTTGGTTCCGACCGCCACCCCGGACCTTGGTTCCGACCGCCACCCCGGACCTTGGTTCCGACCGCCACCCCGGACCTTGGTTCCGACCGCCACCCCGGACCTTGGTTCCGACCGCCACCCCGGACCTTGGTTCCGACCGCCACCCCGGAGCTCGGTTCCGACCGCCACCCCGGACCTTGGTTCCGATCGCCACCCCGGACCTTGGTTCGGACCGCCACCCCGGACCTTGGTTCCGACCGCCACCCCGGACCTTGGTCCCGACCGCCACCCCGGAACTTGGTCCCGACCGCCACCCCGGACCTTGGTCCCGACCGCCACCCCGGACCTTGGTTCCGACCGCCACCCCGGACCTTGGTTCCGACCGCCACTCCGGACCTTGGTTCCGACCGCCACCCCGGACCTTGGTTCCGACCGCCACCCCGGACCTTGGTTCCGACCGCCACCCCGGACCTTGGTTCCGAATGCCAGCCCGGACCTTGGTTCCGACCGCCACCCCGGATCTTGGTTCCGACCGGCACTCCGGATCTTGGTTCCGTCCAGCACCGCGGACCTTGGCTCAGAACGCTACCCCATACCTTGATTCCGACCGCCACCCCGAACCTTGGTTCCGACCGCCACCCCGGACCTTGGTTCCGACCGCCACCCCGGACCTTGGTTCCGACCGCCAGCCCGGACCTTGGTTCGGACCGCCAGCCCGGACCTTGGTTCAGACCGCCACCCCGGACGTTGGTTCCGACCGCCACCCCGGACGTTGGTTCCGACCGCCACCCCGCACCTTGTTTCCGACCGCCACCCCGGACCTTGGTTCCAACCACCACTACGGACCTTGGTTCCGACCGCCACGTCGGACCTTTGTTCCAAACGCGAACCCGGACTTTGGTTCCGCCCGCCACCCCGGATCTTGGTTCCGACCGCCAGCCTGAACCTTGGTTCGGACCGCCACCCCGATACTTGGTTCCGACCGCCACCCCGGACCTTGGTTCCGACCTCCACGCCGGACCGTGGTATCGACTGCCCCCCCGGATTTTGGTACCGACTGCCACCCCGGACCTTAGTTCTGACCACCACCTCGGACCTTGGTTCCGACCGCCACCCCGGACCTTGGTCCCGACCGCCACCCCGGACCTTGGTCCCGACCGCCACCCCGGACCTTGGTCCCGACCGCCACCCCGGACCTTGGTCCCGACCGCCACCCCGGACCTTGGTTCCGACCGCCAGCCCGGACCTTGGTTCCGACCGCCACCCCGGACCTTGGTTCCGACCGCCACCCCGGACCTTGGTTCCGACCGCCACCCCGGACCTTGGTTCCGACCGCCACCCCGGACCTTGGTTCCGAATGCCAGCCCGGACCTTGGTTCCGACCGCCACCCCGGATCTTGGTTCCGACCAGCACTCCGGATCTTGGTTCCGTCCAGCACCTCGGACCTTGGCTCAGAACGCTACCCCATACCTTGATTCCGACCGCCACCCCGGACCTTGGTTCCGACCGCCACCCCGGACCTTGGTTCCGACCGCCACCCCGGACCTTGGTTCCGACCGCCAGCCCGGACCTTGGTTCGGACCGCCAGCCCGGACCTTTGTTCAGACCGCCACCCCGGACGTTGGTTCCGACCGCCACCCCGGACGTTGGTTCCGACCGCCACCCCGCACCTTGTTTCCGACCGCCACCCCGGACCTTGGTTCCAACCACCACTACGGACCTTGGTTCCGACCGCCACGTCGGACCTATGTTCCAAACGCGAACCCGGACTTTGGTTCCGCCCGCCACCCCGGATCTTGGTTCCGACCGCCAGCCTGAACCTTGGTTCGGACCGCCACCCCGATACTTGGTTCCGACCGCCACCCCGGACCTTGGTTCCGACCGCCACGCCGGACCGTGGTATCGACTGCCCCCCCGGATTTTGGTACCGACTGCCACCCCGGACCTTAGTTCTGACCAGCACCTCGGACCTTGGTTCTGACCGCCACCTCCACCTTTGTTCCGACCGCCACCCCGGACCTTGGTTCCGACCACCACCCAAGACCTTGGTTCCGACCGCCACCACGGACCTTGGTTCCGACGGCACCCCGGATCTTGGTTCCGTCCACCACCTCGGACCTTGGCTCAGAACGGTACCCCGGACCTTGGTTCCGACCGCCACCCCGGACCTTGGTTCCGACCGCCACCCCGGACCTTGGTTCCGACCGCCACCCCGGACCTTGGTTCCGACCGCCACCCCGGACGTTGGTTCCGAGCGCCACCCCGGACCTTGGTTTGGACTGCCACCCCGGGACGTTGGTTCCGACCGCCACCCCGGACCTTGGTTCGGACCGCCACCCCGGACCTTGGTTCGGTCCGCCACCCCGGACCTTGGTTCGGACCGCCACCCCGGACCTTGGTTCGGACCGCCACCCCGGACCTTGGTTCCGACCGCCACCCCGGACCTTGGTTCCGACCGCCACGTCGGACCTTTGTTCCAAACGCGAACCCGGACTTTGGTTCCGCCCGCCACCCCGGATCTTGGTTCCGACCGCCAGCCTGAACCTTGGTTCGGACCGCCACCCCGATACTTGGTTCCGACCGCCACCCCGGACCTTGGTTCCGACCGCCACGCCGGACCGTGGTATCGACTGCCCCCCCGGATTTTGGTACCGACTGCCACCCCGGACCTTAGTTCTGACCACCACCTCGGACCTTGGTTCTGACCGCCACCTCCACCTTTGTTCCGACCGGCACCCCGGACCTTGGTTCCGACCACCACCCAAGACCTTGGTTCCGACCGCCACCCCGGACCTTGGTTCCGACGGCACCCCGGATCTTGGTTCCGTCCACCACCTCGGACCTTGGCTCAGAACGGTACCCCGGACCTTTGTTCCGACCGCCACCCCGGACCTTGGTTCCGACCGCCACCCCGGACCTTGGTTCCGACCGCCACCCCGGACCTTGGTTCCGACCGCCACCCCGGACCTTGGTTCCGACCGCCACCCCGGACCTTGGTTCCGACCGCCACCCCGGACCTTGGTTCCGACCGCCACCCCGGACCTTGGTTCCGACCGCCACCCCGGACCTTGGTTCCGACCGCCAGCCCGGACCTTGGTTCGGACCGCCAGCCCGGACCTTGGTTCGGACCGCCAGCCCAGACCTTGGTTCGGACCGCCACCCCGGACGTTGGTTCCGACCGCCACCCCGGACGTTGGTTCCGACCGCCACCCTGGACCTTGTTTCCGACCGCCACCCCGGACCTTGGTTCCGACCGCCACCACGGACCTTGGTTCCGACCGCCACGTCGGACCTTTGTTCCGAACGCGAACCCGGACTTTGGTTCCGCCCGCCACCCCGGATCTTGGTTCCGACCGCCAGCCTGAACCTTGGTTCGGACCGCCACCCCGATACTTGGTTCCGACCGCCACCCCGGACCTTGGTTCCGACCGCCACGCTGGACCGTGGAATCGACTGCCCCCCCGGATTATGGTACCGACTGCCACCCCGGACCTTAGTTCTGACCACCACCTCGGACCTTGCTTCTGACCGCCACCTCCACCTTTGTTCCGACCGCCACCCCGGACCTTGGTTCCGACCACCACCCAGGACCTTGGTTCCGACCGCCACCCCGGACCTTGGTTCCGACCGCCACCCCGGACCTTGGTTCCGACCACCACCTCCACCTTTGTTCCGACCGCCACCCCGGACCTTGGTTCCGACCACCACCCAGGACCTTGGTTCCGACCGCCACCCCGGACCTTGGTTCCGACCGCCACCCCGGACCTTGGTTCCGACCACCACCCAAGACCTTGGTTCCGACCGCCACCCCGGACCTTGGTTCCGACGGCACCCCGGATCGTGGTTCCGTCCACCACCTCGGACCTTGGCTCAGAACGGTACCCCGGACCTTGGTTCCGACCGCCACCCCGGACCTTGGTTCCGACCGCCACCCCGGACCTTGGTTCCGACCGCCACCCCGGACCTTGGTTCCGACCGCCACCCCGGACCTTGGTTCCGACCGCCACCCCGGACCTTGGTTCCGACCGCCACCCCGGACCTTGGTTCCGACCGCCACCCCGGATCTTGGTTCCGACCGCCACCCCGGACCTTGGTTCCGACCGCCAGCCCGGACCATTGTTCCGACCGCCACCCCGGACCTTGGTTCGGACCGCCACCCCGGACGTTGGTTCCGACCGCCACCCCGGACGTTGGTTCCGACCGCCACCCCGGACCTTGTTTCCGACCGCCACTCCGGACCTTGTTTCCGACCGCCACCCCGGACCCTTGGTTCCGACCGCCACCCCGGACCTTGGTTCCGACCGCCACCCCGGACCTTGGTTCCGACCGCCACCCCGGACCTTGGTCCCGACCGGCACCCCGGACCTTGGTTCCGACCGCCACCCCGGACCTTGGTTCCGACCGCCACCCCGGACCTTGGTTCCGACCGCCACCCCGGACCTTGGTTCCGACCTCCACCCCGGACCTTGGTTCCGACCGCCAGCCCGGACCTTGGTTCCGACCGCCACCCCGGACCTTGGTTCCGACCGCCACCCCGGACCTTGGTTCCGACCGCCACCCCGGACCTTGGTTCCGACCGCCACCCCGGACCTTGGTTCCGACCGCCACCCCGGACCTTGGTTCCGACCGCCACCCCGGACCTTGGTTCCGACCGCCACCCCGGACCTTGGTTCCGACCGCCACCCCGGACCTTGGTTCCGACCGCCACCCCGGACCTTGGTTCCGACCGCCACCCCGGACCTTGGTTCCGACCGCCACCCCGGACCTTGGATCCGACCGCCACCCCGGACCTTGGATCCGACCGCCACCCTGGACCTTGGTTCCGACCGCCACCCCGGACCTTGGTTCCGACCGCCACCCCGGACCTTGGTTCCGACCGCCACCCCGGACCTTGGTTCCGACCGCCACCCCGGACCTTGGTTCGGACCGCCACCCCGGACCTTGGTTCGGACCGCCACCCCGGACCTTGGTTCCGACCGCCACCCCGGACCTTGGTTCCGACCGCCACCCCGGACCTTGGTTCCGACCGCCACCCCGGATCTTGGTTCCGACCGCCACCCCGGACCTTGGTTCCGACCGCCAGCCCGGACCGTGGTTCCGACCGCCACCCCGGACCTTGGTTCGGACCGCCACCCCGGACGTTGGTTCCGACCGCCACCCCGGACGTTGGTTCCGACCGCCACCCCGGACCTTGTTTCCGACCGCCACTCCGGACCTTGTTTCCGAGCGCCACCCCGGACCCTTGGTTCCGACCGCCACCCCGGACCTTGGTTCCGACCGCCACCCCGGACCTTGGTTCCGACCGCCACCCCGGACCTTGGTTCCGACCGCCACCCCGGACCTTGGTTCCGACCGCCACCCCGGACGTTGGTTCCGACCGCCACCCCGGATCTTGGTTCCGACCGGCACTCCGGATCTTGTTTCCGTCCAGCACCTCGGACCTTGGCTCAGAACGCTACCCCATACCTTGATTCCGAGCGCCACCCCGGACCTTGGTTCCGATCGCCACCCCGGACCTTGGTTCCGACCGCCAGCCCGGACCTTGGTTCCGACCGCCAGCCCGGACCTTGGTTCGGACCGCCAGCCCAGACCTTGGTTCGGACCGCCACCCCGGACGTTGGTTCCGACCGCCACCCCGGACGTTGGTTCCGACCGCCACCCCGGACCTTGTTTCCGACCGCCACCCCGGACCTTGGTTCCGACCGCCACCACGGACCTTGGTTCCGACCGCCACGTCGGACCTTTGTTCCGAACGCGAACCCGGACTTTGGTTCCGCCCGCCACCCCGGATCTTGGTTCCGACCGCCAGCCTGAACCTTGGTTCGGACCGCCACCCCGATACTTGGTTCCGACCGCCACCCCGGACCTTGGTTCCGACCGCCACGCCAGACCGTGGTATCGACTGCCCCCCCGGATTATGGTACCGACTGCCACCCCGGACCTTAGTTCTGACCACCACCTCGGACCTTGCTTCTGACCGCCACCTCCACCTTTGTTCCGACCGCCACCCCGGACCTTGGTTCCGACCACCACCCAGGACCTTGGTTCCGACCGCCACCCCGGACCTTGGTTCCGACCGCCACCCCGGACCTTGGTTCCGACCACCACCTCCACCTTTGTTCCGACCGCCACCCCGGACCTTGGTTCCGACCACCACCCAGGACCTTGGTTCCGACCGCCACCCCGGACCTTGGTTCCGACCACCACCCAAGACCTTGGTTCCGACCGCCACCCCGGACCTTGGTTCCGACGGCAACCCGGATCGTGGTTCCGTCCACCACCTCGGACCTTGGCTCAGAACGGTACCCCGGACCTTGGTTCCGACCGCCACCCCGGACCTTGGTTCCGACCGCCACCCCGGACCTTGGTTCCGACCGCCACCCCGGACCTTGGTTCCGACCGCCACCCCGGACCTTGGTTCCGACCGCCACCCCGGACATTGGTTTGGACTGGCACCCCGGGACGTTGGTTCCGACCGCCACCCCGGACCTTGGTTCCGACCGCCACCCCGGACCTTGGTTCCGACCGCCACCCCGGACCTTGGTTCCGACCGCCACCCCGGACCTTGGTTCCGACCGCCACCCCGGACCTTGGTTCCGACCGCCACCCCGGACCTTGGTTCCGACCGCCACCCCGGACCTTGGTTCCGACCGCCACCCCGGACCTTGGTTCCGACCGCCACCCCGGACCTTGGTTCCGACCGCCACCCCGGACCTTGGTTCCGACCGCCACCCCGGACCTTGGTTCCGACCGCCACCCCGGACCTTGGTTCCGACCGCCAGCCCGGACCTTGGTTCCGACCGCCAGCCCGGACCTTGGTTCCGACCGCCAGCCCGGACCTTGGTTCCGACCGCCAGCCCGGACCTTGGTTCCGACCGCCAGCCCGGACCTTGGTTCCGACCGCCACCCCGGACCTTGGTTCCGACCGCCACCCCGGACCTTGGTTCGGACCGCCGGCCCGGCCCTTGGTTCGGACCGCCGCCCCGGACGTTGGTTCCGACCGCCACCCCGGACGTTGGTTCCGACCGCCACCCCGGACCTTGTTTCCGACCGCCACCCCGGACCTTGGTTCCGACCACCACTACGGACCTTGGTTGCGACCGCCACGTCGGACCTTTGTTCCAAACGCGAACCTGGACTTTGGTTCCACCCGCCACCCCGGATCTTTGTTCCGACCGCCAGCCTGAACCTTGGTTCGGACCGCCACCCCGATACTTGGTTCCGGCCGCCACCCCGGACCTTGGTTCCGACCGCCACGCCGGACCGTGGTATCGACTGCCCCCCCGGATTTTGGTACCGACTGCCACCCCGGACCTTAGTTCTGACCACCACCTCGGACCTTGGTTCTGAGCGCCACCTCCACCTTTGTTCCGACCGCCACCCCGGACCTTGGTTCCGACCACCACCCAGGTCCTTGGTTCCGACCGCCACCCCGGACCTTGGTTCCGACGGCACCCCAGATCTTGGTTCCGTCCACCACCTCGGACCTTGGCTCAGAACGGTACCCCGGACCTTTGTTCCGACCGCCACCCCGGACCTTGGTTCCGACCGCCACCCCGGACCTTGGTTCCGACCGCCACCCCGGACCTTGGTTCCGACCGCCACCCCGGACCTTGGTTCCGACCGCCACCCCGGACCTTGGTTCCGACCGCCACCCCGGACCTTGGTTCCGACCGCCAGCCCGGACCTTGGTTCCGACCGCCAGCCCGGACCTTGGTTCCGACCGCCAGCCCGGACCTTGGTTCCGACCGCCAGCCCGGACCTTGGTTCCGACCGCCAGCCCGGACCTTGGTTCCGACCGCCACCCCGGACCTTGGTTCCGACCGCCACCCCGGACCTTGGTTCGGACCGCCGGCCCGGCCCTTGGTTCGGACCGCCGCCCCGGACGTTGGTTCCGACCGCCACCCCGGACGTTGGTTCCGACCGCCACCCCGGACCTTGTTTCCGACCGCCACCCCGGACCTTGGTTCCGACCACCACTACGGACCTTGGTTGCGACCGCCACGTCGGACCTTTGTTCCAAACGCGAACCTGGACTTTGGTTCCACCCGCCACCCCGGATCTTTGTTCCGACCGCCAGCCTGAACCTTGGTTCGGACCGCCACCCCGATACTTGGTTCCGACCGCCACCCCGGACCTTGGTTCCGACCGCCACGCCGGACCGTGGTATCGACTGCCCCCCCGGATTTTGGTACCGACTGCCACCCCGGACCTTAGTTCTGACCACCACCTCGGACCTTGGTTCTGAGCGCCACCTCCACCTTTGTTCCGACCGCCACCCCGGACCTTGGTTCCGACCACCACCCAGGTCCTTGGTTCCGACCGCCACCCCGGACCTTGGTTCCGACGGCACCCCAGATCTTGGTTCCGTCCACCACCTCGGACCTTGGCTCAGAACGGTACCCCGGACCTTTGTTCCGACCGCCACCCCGGACCTTGGTTCCGACCGCCACCCCGGACCTTGGTTCCGACCGCCACCCCGGACCTTGGTTCCGACCGCCACCCCGGACCTTGGTTCCGACCGCCACCCCGGACCTTGGTTCCGACCGCCACCCCGGACCTTGGTTCCGACCGCCACCCCGGACCTTGGTTCCGACCGCCACCCCGGACCTTGGTTCCGACCGCCACCCCGGACCTTGGTTCCGACCGCCACCCCGGACCTTGGTTCCGACCGCCACCCCGGACCTTGGTTCCGACCGCCACCCTGGACCTTGGTTCCGACCGCCACCCCGGAGCTCGGTTCCGACCGCCACCCCGGACCTTGGTTCCGACCGCCACCCCGGACCTTGGTTCGGACCGCCACCCCGGACCTTGGTTCCGACCGCCACCCCGGACCTTGGTCCCGACCGCCACCCCGGAACTTGGTCCCGACCGCCACCCCGGACCTTGGTCCCGACCGCCACCCCGGACCTTGGTTCCGACCGCCACCCCGGACCTTGGTTCCGACCGCCACTCCGGACCTTGGTTCCGACCGCCACCCCGGACCTTGGTTCCGACCGCCACCCCGGACCTTGGTTCCGACCGCCACCCCGGACCTTGGTTCCGAATGCCAGCCCGGACCTTGGTTCCGACCGCCACCCCGGATCTTGGTTCCGACCGGCACTCCGGATCTTGGTTCCGTCCAGCACCTCGGACCTTGGCTCAGAACGCTACCCCATACCTTGATTCCGACCGCCACCCCGAACCTTGGTTCCGACCGCCACCCCGGACCTTGGTTCCGACCGCCACCCCGGACCTTGGTTCCGACCGCCAGCCCGGACCTTGGTTCGGACCGCCAGCCCGTACCTTGGTTCAGACCGCCACCCCGGACGTTGGTTCCGACCGCCACCCCGGACGTTGGTTCCAACCGCCACCCCGCACCTTGTTTCCGACCGCCACCCCGGACCTTGGTTCCAACCACCACCTCGGACCTTGGTTCTGAGCGCCACCTCCACCTTTGTTCCGACCGCCACCCCGGACCTTGGTTCCGACCACCACCCAGGTCCTTGGTTCCGACCGCCACCCCGGACCTTGGTTCCGACGGCACCCCAGATCTTGGTTCCGTCCACCACCTCGGACCTTGGCTCAGAACGGTACCCCGGACCTTTGTTCCGACCGCCACCCCGGACCTTGGTTCCGACCGCCACCCCGGACCTTGGTTCCGACCGCCACCCCGGACCTTGGTTCCGACCGCCACCCCGGACCTTGGTTCCGACCGCCACCCCGGACCTTGGTTCCGACCGCCACCCCGGACCTTGGTTCCGACCGCCAGCCCGGACCTTGGTTCCGACCGCCAGCCCGGACCTTGGTTCCGACCGCCAGCCCGGACCTTGGTTCCGACCGCCAGCCCGGACCTTGGTTCCGACCGCCAGCCCGGACCTTGGTTCCGACCGCCACCCCGGACCTTGGTTCCGACCGCCACCCCGGACCTTGGTTCGGACCGCCGGCCCGGCCCTTGGTTCGGACCGCCGCCCCGGACGTTGGTTCCGACCGCCACCCCGGACGTTGGTTCCGACCGCCACCCCGGACCTTGTTTCCGACCGCCACCCCGGACCTTGGTTCCGACCACCACTACGGACCTTGGTTGCGACCGCCACGTCGGACCTTTGTTCCAAACGCGAACCTGGACTTTGGTTCCACCCGCCACCCCGGATCTTTGTTCCGACCGCCAGCCTGAACCTTGGTTCGGACCGCCACCCCGATACTTGGTTCCGACCGCCACCCCGGACCTTGGTTCCGACCGCCACGCCGGACCGTGGTATCGACTGCCCCCCCGGATTTTGGTACCGACTGCCACCCCGGACCTTAGTTCTGACCACCACCTCGGACCTTGGTTCTGAGCGCCACCTCCACCTTTGTTCCGACCGCCACCCCGGACCTTGGTTCCGACCACCACCCAGGTCCTTGGTTCCGACCGCCACCCCGGACCTTGGTTCCGACGGCACCCCAGATCTTGGTTCCGTCCACCACCTCGGACCTTGGCTCAGAACGGTACCCCGGACCTTTGTTCCGACCGCCACCCCGGACCTTGGTTCCGACCGCCACCCCGGACCTTGGTTCCGACCGCCACCCCGGACCTTGGTTCCGACCGCCACCCCGGACCTTGGTTCCGACCGCCACCCCGGACCTTGGTTCCGACCGCCACCCCGGACCTTGGTTCCGACCGCCACCCCGGACCTTGGTTCCGACCGCCACCCCGGACCTTGGTTCCGACCGCCACCCCGGACCTTGGTTCCGACCGCCACCCCGGACCTTGGTTCCGACCGCCACCCCGGACCTTGGTTCCGACCGCCACCCTGGACCTTGGTTCCGACCGCCACCCCGGAGCTCGGTTCCGACCGCCACCCCGGACCTTGGTTCCGACCGCCACCCCGGACCTTGGTTCGGACCGCCACCCCGGACCTTGGTTCCGACCGCCACCCCGGACCTTGGTCCCGACCGCCACCCCGGAACTTGGTCCCGACCGCCACCCCGGACCTTGGTCCCGACCGCCACCCCGGACCTTGGTTCCGACCGCCACCCCGGACCTTGGTTCCGACCGCCACTCCGGACCTTGGTTCCGACCGCCACCCCGGACCTTGGTTCCGACCGCCACCCCGGACCTTGGTTCCGACCGCCACCCCGGACCTTGGTTCCGAATGCCAGCCCGGACCTTGGTTCCGACCGCCACCCCGGATCTTGGTTCCGACCGGCACTCCGGATCTTGGTTCCGTCCAGCACCTCGGACCTTGGCTCAGAACGCTACCCCATACCTTGATTCCGACCGCCACCCCGAACCTTGGTTCCGACCGCCACCCCGGACCTTGGTTCCGACCGCCACCCCGGACCTTGGTTCCGACCGCCAGCCCGGACCTTGGTTCGGACCGCCAGCCCGTACCTTGGTTCAGACCGCCACCCCGGACGTTGGTTCCGACCGCCACCCCGGACGTTGGTTCCAACCGCCACCCCGCACCTTGTTTCCGACCGCCACCCCGGACCTTGGTTCCAACCACCACTACGGACCTTGGTTCCGACCGCCACGTCGGACCTTTGTTCCAAACGCGAACCCGGACTTTGGTTCCGCCCGCCACCCCGGATCTTGGTTCCGACCGCCAGCCTGAACCTTGGTTCGGACCGCCACCCCGATACTTGGTTCCGACCGCCACCCCGGACCTTGGTTCCGACCTCCACGCCGGACCGTGGTATCGACTGCCCCCCCGGATTTTGGTACCGACTGCCACCCCGGACCTTAGTTCTGACCACCACCTCGGACCTTGGTTCCGACCGCCACCCCGGACCTTGGTCCCGACCGCCACCCCGGAACTTGGTCCCGACCGCCACCCCGGACCTTGGTCCCGACCGCCACCCCGGACCTTGGTCCCGACCGCCACCCCGGACCTTGGTTCCGACCGCCAGCCCGGACCTTGGTTCCGACCGCCACCCCGGACCTTGGTTCCGACCGCCACCCCGGACCTTGGTTCCGACCGCCACCCCGGACCTTGGTTCCGAATGCCAGCCCGGACCTTGGTTCCGACCGCCACCCCGGATCTTGGTTCCGACCAGCACTCCGGATCTTGGTTCCGTCCAGCACCTCGGACCTTGGCTCAGAATGCTACCCCATACCTTGATTCCGACCACCACCCCGGACCTTGGTTCCGACCGCCACCCCGGACCTTGGTTCCGACCGCCACCCCGGACCTTGGTTCCGACCGCCACCCCGGACCTTGGTTCGGACCGCCAGCCCGGACCTTTGTTCAGACCGCCACCCCGGACGTTGGTTCCGACCGCCACCCCGGACGTTGGTTCCGACCGCCACCCCGCACCTTGTTTCCGACCGCCACCCCGGACCTTGGTTCCAACCACCACTACGGACCTTGGTTCCGACCGCCACGTCGGACCTTTGTTCCAAACGCGAACCCGGACTTTGGTTCCGCCCGCCACCCCGGATCTTGGTTCCGACCGCCAGCCTGAACCTTGGTTCGGACCGCCACCCCGATACTTGGTTCCGACCGCCACCCCGGACCTTGGTTCCGACCGCCACGCCGGACCGTGGTATCGACTGCCCCCCCGGATTTTGGTACCGACTGCCACCCCGGACCTTAGTTCTGACCAGCACCTCGGACCTTGGTTCTGACCGCCACCTCCACCTTTGTTCCGACCGCCACCCCGGACCTTGGTTCCGACCACCACCCAAGACCTTGGTTCCGACCGCCACCACGGACATTGGTTCCGACGGCACCCCGGATCTTGGTTCCGTCCACCACCTCGGACCTTGGCTCAGAACGGTACCCCGGACCTTGGTTCCGACCGCCACCCCGGACCTTGGTTCCGACCGCCACCCCGGACCTTGGTTCCGACCGCCACCCCGGACCTTGGTTCCGACCGCCACCCCGGACCTTGGTTCCGACCGCCACCCCGGACCTTGGTTCCGACCGCCACCCCGGACCTTGGTTCCGACCGCCACCCCGGACCTTGGTTCCGACCGCCACCCCGGACCTTGGTTCCGACCGCCACCCCGGAGCTCGGTTCCGACCGCCACCCCGGACCTTGGTTCCGACCGCCACCCCGGACCTTGGTTCGGACCGCCACCCCGGACCTTGGTTCCGACCGCCACCCCGGACCTTGGTCCCGACCGCCACCCCGGAACTTGGTCCCGACCGCCACCCCGGACCTTGGTCCCGACCGCCACCCCGGACCTTGGTTCCGACCGCCACCCCGGACCTTGGTTCCGACCGCCACTCCGGACCTTGGTTCCGACCGCCACCCCGGACCTTGGTTCCGACCGCCACCCCGGACCTTGGTTCCGACCGCCACCCCGGACCTTGGTTCCGAATGCCAGCCCGGACCTTGGTTCCGACCGCCACCCCGGATCTTGGTTCCGACCGGCACTCCGGATCTTGGTTCCGTCCAGCACCTCGGACCTTGGCTCAGAACGCTACCCCATACCTTGATTCCGACCGCCACCCCGAACCTTGGTTCCGACCGCCACCCCGGACCTTGGTTCCGACCGCCACCCCGGACCTTGGTTCCGACCGCCAGCCCGGACCTTGGTTCGGACCGCCAGCCCGGACCTTGGTTCAGACCGCCACCCCGGACGTTGGTTCCGACCGCCACCCCGGACGTTGGTTCCAACCGCCACCCCGCACCTTGTTTCCGACCGCCACCCCGGACCTTGGTTCCAACCACCACTACGGACCTTGGTTCCGACCGCCACGTCGGACCTTTGTTCCAAACGCGAACCCGGACTTTGGTTCCGCCCGCCACCCCGGATCTTGGTTCCGACCGCCAGCCTGAACCTTGGTTCGGACCGCCACCCCGGACCTTGGTCCCGACCGCCACCCCGGACCTTGGTCCCGACCGCCACCCCGGACCTTGGTCCCGACCGCCACCCCGGACCTTGGTCCCGACCGCCACCCCGACCTTGGTCCCGACCGCCACCCCGGACCTTGGTCCCGACCGCCACCCCGGACCTTGGTCCCGACCGCCACCCCGGACCTTGGTCCCGAACGCCACCCCGGACCTTGGTCCCGACCGCCACCCCGGACCTTGGTCCCGACCGCCACCCCGGACCTTGGTCCCGACCGCCACCACGGACCTTGGTCCCGACCGCCACCCCGGACCTTGGTCCCGACCGCCACCCCGGACCTTGGTCCCGACCGCCACCCCGGACCTTGGTCCCGACCGCCACCCCGGACCTTGGTCCCGACCGCCACCCCGGACCTTGGTCCCGACCGCCACCACGGACCTTGGTCCCGACCGCCACCACGGACCTTGGTCCCGACCGCCACCCCGGACCTTGGTCCCGACCGCCACCCCGGACCTTGGTCCGGACCGCCACCCCGGACCTTGGTTCCGACCGCCACCCCGGACCTTGGTCCCGACCGCCACCCCGGACCTTGGTTCCGACCGCCACCCCGGACCTTGGTTCCGACCGCCACCCCGGACCTTGGTTCCGACCGCCACCCCGGACCTTGGTTCCGACCGCCACCCCGGACCTTGGTTCCGACCGCCACCCCGGACCTTGGTTCCGACCGCCACCCCGGACCTTGGTTCCGACCGCCACCCCGGACCTTGGTTCCGACCGCGACCCCGGACCTTGGTTCCGACCGCCACCCCGGACCTTGGTTCCGACCGCCACCCCGGACCTTGGTTCCGACCGCCACCCCGGACCTTGGTTCCGACCGCCACCCCGGACCTTGGTTCCGACCGCCACCCCGGACCTTGGTTCTGACCGCCACCCCGGACCTTGGTTCCGATCGTCACCCCGGACCTTGGTACCGACCGCCACCCCGGACCTTGGTTCCGACCGCCACCCCGGACCTTGGTTCCGACCGCCACCCCGGACCTTGGTTCCGACCGCCACCCCGGACCTTGGTTCCGACCGCCGCCCCGGACCTTGGTTCCGACCGCCGCCCCGGACCTTGGTTCCGACCGCCGCCCCGGACCTTGGTTCCGACCGCCACCCCGGACCTTGGTTCCGACCGCCACCCGGACCTTGGTTCCGACCGCCGCCCCGGACCTTGGTTCCGACCGCCGCCCCGGACCTTGGTTCCGACCGCCTCCCCGGACCTTGGTTCCGACCGCCACCCCGGACCTTGGTTCCGACCGCCACCCCGGACCTTGGTTCCGACCGCCACCCCGGACCTTGGTTCCGACCGCCACCCCGGACCTTGGTTCCGACCGCCACCCCGGACCTTGGTTCCGACCGCCACCCCGGACCTTGGTTCCGACCGCCACACCGGACCTTGGTTCCGACCGCCAGCCTGGACCTTGGTTCCGACCGGCACGCCGGACCGTGGTATCACCTGCCCCCCCGGACCTTGGTACCGACCGCCACCCCGGACCTTGGTTCTGACCGCCACCTCCACCTTTGTTCCGACCGCCACCCCGGACCTTGGTTCCGACCGCCACCCAGGACCTTGGTTCCGACCGCCACCCCGGACCTTGGTTCCGACCGGCACCCCGGACCTTGGCTCAGAACGCTACCCCATACCTTGATTCCGAGCGCCACCCCGGACCTTTGTTCCGACCGCCACCCCGGACCTTGGTCCCGACTGCCACCACGGACCTTGGTCCCGACCGCCACCCCGGACCTTGGTCCCGACCGCCACCCCGGACCTTGGTTCCGACCGCCACCCCGGACCTTGGTTCCGACCGCCACCCCGGACCTTGGTTCCGACCGCCACCCCGGACCTTGGTTCCGACCGCCACGCCGGACCTTGGTTCCGACCGCCACCCCGGACCTTGGTTCCGACCGCCACCCCGGACCTTGGTTCCGACCGCCACCCCGGACCTTGGTTCCGACCGCCACCCCGGACCTTGGTTCCGACCGTCACCCCGGACCTTGGTACCGACCGCCACCCCGGACCTTGGTTCCGACCGCCACACCGGACCTTGGTTCCGACCGCCACACCGGACCTTGGTTCCGACCGCCACCCCGGACCTTGGTCCCGACCGCCACCCCGGACCTTGGTCCCGACCGCCACCCCGGACCTTGGTCCCGACCGCCACCCCGGACCTTGGTCCCGACCGCCACCCCGGACCTTGGTCCCGACCGCCACCCCGGACCTTGGTCCCGACCGCCACCCCGGACCTTGGTCCCGACCGCCACCCCGGACCTTGGTCCCGACCGCCACCCCGGACCTTGGTCCCGACCGCCACCCCGGACCTTGGTCCCGACCGCCACCCCTGACCTTGGTCCCGACCGCCACCCCGGACCTTGGTCCCGACCGCCACCCCGGACCTTGGTCCCGAACGCCACCCCGGACCTTGGTCCCGACCGCCACCCCGGACCTTGGTCCCGACCGCCACCCCGGACCTTGGTCCCGACCGCCACCCCGGACCTTGGTCCCGACCGCCACCCCGGACCTTGGTCCCGACCGCCACCCCGGACCTTGGTCCCGACCGCCACCCCGGACCTTGGTCCCGACCGCCACCCCGGACCTTGGTCCCGACCGCCACCCCGGACATTGGTCCCGACCGCCACCCCGGACATTGGTCCCGACCGCCACCCCGGACCTTGGTCCCGACCGCCACCCCGGACCTTGGTTCCGACCGCCACCCCGGACCTTGGTTCCGACCGCCACCCCGGACCTTGGTTCCGACCGCCACCCCGGACCTTGGTTCCGACCGCCACCCCGGACCTTGGTTCCGACCGCCACCCCGGACCTTGGTTCCGACCGCCACCCCGGACCTTGGTTCCGACCGCCACCCCGGACCTTGGTTCCGACCGCCACCCCGGACCTTGGTTACGACCGTCACCCCGGACCTTGGTACCGACCGCCACCCCGGACCTTGGTTCCGACCGCCACACCGGACCTTGGTTCCGACCGCCACCCCGGACATTGGTCCCGACCGCCACCCCGGACATTGGTCCCGACCGCCACCCCGGACCTTGGTCCCGACCGCCACCCCGGACCTTGGTTCCGACCGCCACCCCGGACCTTGGTTCCGACCGCCACCCCGGACCTTGGTTCCGACCGCCACCCCGGACCTTGGTTCCGACCGCCACCCCGGACCTTGGTTCCGACCGCCACCCCGGACCTTGGTTCCGACCGCCACCCCGGACCTTGGTTCCGACCGCCACCCCGGACCTTGGTTCCGACCGCCACCCCGGACCTTGGTTACGACCGTCACCCCGGACCTTGGTACCGACCGCCACCCCGGACCTTGGTTCCGACCGCCACCCCGGACCTTGGTTCCGACCGCCACCCCGGACCTTGGTCCCGACCGCCACCCCGGACCTTGGTCCCGACCGCCACCCCGGACCTTGGTCCCGACCGCCACCCCGGACCTTGGTCCCGACCGCCACCCCGGACCTCGGTCCCGACCGCCACCCCGGACCTCGGTCCCGACCGCCACCCCGGACCTCGGTCCCGACCGCCACCCCGACCTTGGTCCCGACCGCCACCCCGGACCTTGGTCCCGACCGCCACCCCGGACCTTGGTCCCGACCGCCACCCCGGACCTTGGTCCCGAACGCCACCCCGGACCTTGGTCCCGACCGCCACCCCGGACCTTGGTCCCGACCGCCACCCCGGACCTTGGTCCCGACCGCCACCACGGACCTTGGTCCCGACCGCCACCCCGGACCTTGGTCCCGACCGCCACCCCGGACCTTGGTTCCGACCGCCACCCCGGACCTTGGTTCCGACCGCCACCCCGGACCTTGGTTCCGACCGCCACCCCGGACCTTGGTTCCGACCGCCACCCCGGACCTTGGTTCCGACCGCCACCCCGGACCTTGGTGCCGACCGCCACCCCGGACCTTGGTTCCGACCGCCACCCCGGACCTTGGTTCCGACCGCCACCCCGGACCTTGGTTCCGACCGTCACCCCGGACCTTGGTACCGACCGCCACCCCGGACCTTGGTTCCGACCGCCACCCCGGACCTTGGTTCCGACCGCCACCCCGGACCTTGGTTCCGACCGCCACCCCGGACCTTGGTTCCGACCGTCACCCCGGACCTTGGTACCGACCGCCACCCCGGACCTTGGTTCCGACCGCCAGCCTGGACCTTGGTTCCGACCGGCACGCCGTACCGTGGCATCACCTGCCCCCCCGGACCTTGGTACCGACCGCCACCCCGGACCTTGGTTCTGACCGCCACCTCCACCTTTGTTCCGACCGCCACCCCGGACCTTGGTTCCGACCGCCACCCCGGTCCTTGGTTCCGACCGCCACCCAGGACCTTGGTTCCGACCGCCACCCCGGACCTTGGTTCCGACCGGCACCGCGGACCTTGGTTCCGTCCAGCACCTCGGACCTTGGCTCAGAACGCTACCCCATACCTTGATTCCGAGCGCCACCCCGGACCTTGGTCCCGACCGCCACCCCGGACCTTGGTCCCGACCGCCACCCCGGACCTTGGTCCCGACCGCCACCCCGGACCTTGGTCCCGACCGCCACCCCGGACCTTGGTCCCGACCGCCACCCCGGACCTTGGTCCCGACCGCCACCCCGGACCTTGGTCCCGACCGCCACCCCGGACCTTGGTTCCGACCGCCACCCCGGACCTTGGTTCCGACCGCCACCCCGGACCTTGGTTCCGACCGCCACCCCGGACCTTGGTTCCGACCGCCACCCCGGACCTTGGTTCCGACCGCCACCCCGGACCTTGGTTCCGACCGCCACCCCGGACCTTGGTTCCGACCGCCACCCCGGACCTTGGTTCCGACCGCCACCCCGGACCTTGGTTCCGACCGCCACCCCGGACCTTGGTTCCGACCGCCACCCCGGACCTTGGTTCCGACCGCCACCCCGGACCTTGGTTCCGACCGGCACCCCGGACCTTGGTTCCGACCGCCACCCCGGACCTTGGTCCCGACCGCCACCCCGGACCTTGGTCCCGACCGCCACCCCGGACCTTGGTTCCGACCGCCACCCCGGACCTTGGTTCCGACCGCCACCCCGGACCTTGGTTCCGACCGCCACCCCGGACCTTGGTCCCGACCGCCACCCCGGACCTTGGTCCCGACCGCCACCCCGGACCTTGGTCCCGACCGCAACCCCGGACCTTGGTCCCGACCGCCACCCCGGACCTTGGTCCCGACCGCCACCCCGGACCTTGGTCCCGACCGCCACCCCGGACCTTGGTTCCGACCGCCACCCCGGACCTTGGTTCCGACCGCCACCCCGGACCTTGGTTCCGACCGCCACCCCGGACCTTGGTTCCGACCGCCACCCCGGACCTTGGTTCCGACCGCCACCCCGGACCTTGGTTCCGACCGCCACCCCGGACCTTGGTTCCGACCGCCACCCCGGACCTTGGTTCCGACCGCCACCCCGGACCTTGGTTCCGACCGCCACCCCGGACCTTGGTTCCGACCGCCACCCCGGACCTTGGTTCCGACCGCCACCCCGGACCTTGGTTCCGACCGCCACCCCGGACCTTGGTTCCGACCGCCACCCCGGACCTTGGTTCCGACCGCCACCCCGGACCTTGGTTCCGACCGCCACCCCGGACCTTGGTTCCGACCGCCACCCCGGACCTTGGTTCCGACCGCCACCCCGGACCTTGGTTCCGACCGCCACCCCGGACCTTTGTTCCGACCGCCACCCCGGACCTTGGTTCCGACCGCCACCCCGGACCTTGGTCCCGACCGCCAACCCGGACCTTGGTTCCGACCGCCACCCCGGACCTTGGTTCCGACCGCCACCCCGGACCTTAGTTCCGACCGCCACCCCGGACCTTGGTTCCGACCGCCACCCCGGACCTTGGTTCCGACCGCCACCCCGGACCTTGGTTCCGACCGCGACCCCGGACCTTGGTTCCGACCGCCACCCCGGACCTTGGTTCCGACCGCCACCCCGGACCTTGGTTCCGACCGCCACCCCGGACCTTGGTTCAGACCGCCACCCCGGACCTTGGTTCCGACCGCCACCCCGGACCTTGGTTCCGACCGCCACCCCGGACCTTGGTTCCGACCGCCACCCCGGACCTTGGTTCCGACCCCCACCCCGGACCTTGGTTCCGACCGCCACCCCGGACCTTGGTTCCGACCGCCACCCCGGACCTTGGTTCCGACCGCCACCCCGGACCTTGGTTCCGACCGCCACCCCGGACCGTGGTTCCGACCGCCACCCCGGACCTTGGTGCCGAATGCGAACCCGGACATTGGTTCCGACCGCCAGCCTGGACCTTGGTTCCGACCGGCACGCCGGACCGTGGCATCACCTGCCCCCCCGTACCTTGGTACCGACCGCCACCCCGGACCTTGGTTCTGACCGCCACCTCCACCTTTGTTCCGACCGCCACCCCGGACCTTGTTTCCGACCGCCACCCCGGTCCTTGGTTCCGACCGCCACCCAGGACCTTGGTTCCGACCGCCACCCCGGACCTTGGTTCCGATCGGCACCGCGGACCTTGGTTCCGTCCAGCACCTCGGACCTTGGCTCAGAATGCTACCCCATACCTTGATTCCGAGCGCCACCCCGGACCTTGGTCCCGACCGCCACCCCGGACCTTGGTCCCGACCGCCACCCCGGACCTTGGTCCCGACCGCCACCCCGGACCTTGGTCCCGACCGCCACCCCGGACCTTGGTCCCGACCGCCACCCCGGACCTTGGTCCCGACCGCCACCCCGGACCTTGGTCCCGACCGCCACCCCGGACCTTGGTCCCGACCGCCACCCCGGACCTTGGTTCCGACCGCCACCCCGGACCTTGGTTCCGACCGCCACCCCGGACCTTGGTTCCGACCGCCACCCCGGACCTTGGTTCCGACCGCCACCCCGGACCTTGGTTCCGACCGCCACCCCGGACCTTGGTTCCGACCGCCACCCCGGACCTTGGTTCCGACCGCCACCCCGGACCTTGGTTCCGACCGCCACCCCGGACCTTGGTTCCGACCGCCACCCCGGACCTTGGTTCCGACCGCCACCCCGGACCTTGGTTCCGACCGCCACCCCGGACCTTGGTTCCGACCGCCACCCCGGACCTTGGTTCCGACCGCCACCCCGGACCTTGGTTCCGACCGCCACCCCGGACCTTGGTTCCGACCGCCACCCCGGACCTTGGTTCCGACCGCCACCCCGGACCTTGGTTCCGACCGCCACCCCGGACCTTGGTTCCGACCGCCACCCCGGACCTTGGTTCCGACCGCCACCCCGGACCTTGGTTCCGACCGCCACCCCGGACCTTGGTTCCGACCGCCACCCCGGACCTTGGTTCCGACCGCCACCCCGGACCTTGGTTCCGACCGCCACCCCGGACCTTGGTTCCGACCGCCACCCCGGACCTTGGTTCCGACCGCCACCCCGGACCTTGGTTCCGACCGCCACCCCGGACCTTGGTTCCGACCGCCACCCCGGACCTTGGTTCCGACCGCCACCCCGGACCTTGGTTCCGACCGCCACCCCGGACCTTGGTTCCGACCGCCACCCCGGACCTTGGTTCCGACCGCCACCCCGGACCTTGGTTCCGACCGCCACCCCGGACCTTGGTTCCGACCGCCACCCCGGACCTTGGTTCCGACCGCCACCCCGGACCTTGGTGCCGAATGCGAACCCGGACATTGGTTCCGGCAGCCAGCCTGGACCTTGGTTCCGACCGGCACGTCGGACCGTGGTATCACCTGCCCCCCCGGACCTTGGTACCGACCACCACCCCGGACCTTGGTCCCGACCGCCACCCCGGACCTTGGTCCCGACAGCCACCACGGACCTTGGTCCCGACCGCCACCTCGGACCTTGGTCCCGACCGCCACCCCGGACCTTGGTCCCGACCGCCACCCCGGACCTTGGTCCCGACCGCCACCCCGGACCTTGGTCCCGACCGCCACCCCGGACCTTGGTCCCGACCGCCACCCCGGACCTTGGTCCCGACCGCCACCCCGGACCTTGGTTCCGACCGCCACCCCGGACCTTGGTTCCGACCGCCACCCCGGACCTTGGTTCCGACCGCCACCCCGGACCTTGGTTCCGACCGCCACCCCGGACCTTGGTTCCGACCGCCACCCCGGACCTTGGTTCCGACCGCCACCCCGGACCTTGGTTCCGACCGCCACCCCGGACCTTGGTTCCGACCGCCACCCCGGACCTTGGTTCCGACCGCCACCCCGGACATTGGTGCCGAATGCGAACCCGGACATTGGTTCCGACCGCCAGCCTGGACCTTGGTTCCGACCGGCACGCCGGACCGTGGTATCACCTGCCCCCCCGGACCTTGGTACCGACCGCCACCCCGGACCTTGGTTCCGACCGCCACCCCGGACCTTGGTTCCGACCGCCACCCAGGACCTTGGTTCCGACCGCCACCCCGGACCTTGGTTCCGACCGCCACCCCGGACCTTGGTTCCGCCCAGCACCTCGGACCTTGGCTCAGAACGCTACCCCATACCTTGATTCCGAGCGCCACCCCGGACCTTGGTTCCGACCGCCACCCCGGACCTTGGTTCCGACCGCCACCCCGGACCTTGGTTCCGACCGCCACCCCGGACCTTGGTTCCGACCGCCACCCCGGACCTTGGTTCCGACCGCCACCCCGGACCTTGGTTCCGACCGCCACCCCGGACCTTGGTTCCGACGGCCACCCCGGACCTTGGTTCCGACCGCCACCCCGGACCTTGGTTCCGACCGCCACCCCGGACCTTGGTTCCGACCGCCACCCCGGACCTTGGTTCCGACCGCCACCCCGGAACTTGGTTCCGACCGCCACCCCGGACCTTGGTTCCGACCGCCACCCCGGACCTTGGTTCCGACCGCCACCCCGGACCTTGGTTCCGACCGCCACCCCGGACCTTGGTTCCGACCGCCACCCCGGACCTTGGTTCCGACCGCCACCCCGGACCTTGGTTCCGACCGCCACCCCGGACCTTGGTTCCGACCGCCACCCCGGACCTTGGTTCCGACCGCCACCCCGGACCTTGGTTCCGACCGCCACCCCGGACCTTGGTTCCGACCGCCACCCCGGACCTTGGTTCCGACCGCCACCCCGGACCTTGGTTCCGACCGCCACCCCGGACCTTGATTCCGACCGCCACCCCGGACCTTGGTGCCGAATGCGAACCCGGACCTTGATTCCGACCGCCACCCCGGACCTTGGTGCCGAATGCGAACCCGGACATTGGTTCCGACCGCCAGCCTGGACCTTGGTTCCGACCGGCACGCCGGACCGTGGTATCACCTGCCCCCCCGGACCTTGGTACCGACCGCCACCCCGGACCTTGGTTCCGACCGCCACCCCGGACCTTGGTTCCGACCGCCACCCAGGACCTTGGTTCCGACCGCCACCCCGGACCTTGGTTCCGACCGCCACCCCGGACCTTGGTTCCGCCCAGCACCTCGGACCTTGGCTCAGAACGCTACCCCATACCTTGATTCCGAGCGCCACCCCGGACCTTGGTTCCGACCGCCACCCCGGACCTTGGTTCCGACCGCCACCCCGGACCTTGGTTCCGACCGCCACCCCGGACCTTGGTTCCGACCGCCACCCCGGACCTTGGTTCCGACCGCCACCCCGGACCTTGGTTCCGACCGCCACCCCGGACCTTGGTTCCGACCGCCACCCCGGACCTTGGTTCCGACCGCCACCCCGGACCTTGGTTCCGACCGCCACCCCGGACCTTGGTTCCGACCGCCACCCCGGACCTTGGTTCCGACCGCCACCCCGGAACTTGGTTCCGACCGCCACCCCGGACCTTGGTTCCGACCGCCACCCCGGACCTTGGTTCCGACCGCCACCCCGGACCTTGGTTCCGACCGCCACCCCGGACCTTGGTTCCGACCGCCACCCCGGACCTTGGTTCCGACCGCCACCCCGGACCTTGGTTCCGACCGCCACCCCGGACCTTGGTTCCGACCGCCACCCCGGACCTTGGTTCCGACCGCCACCCCGGACCTTGGTTCCGACCGCCACCCCGGACCTTGGTTCCGACCGCCACCCCGGACCTTGGTTCCGACCGCCACCCCGGACCTTGGTTCCGACCGCCACCCCGGACCTTGGTTCCGACCGCCACCCCGGACCTTGGTTCCGACCGCCACCCCGGACCTTGGTTCCGACCGCCACCCCGGACCTTGGTTCCGACCGCCACCCCGGACCTTGGTGCCGAATGCGAACCCGGACATTGGTTCCGACCGCCAGCCTGGACCTTGGTTCCGACCGGCACGTCGGACCGTGGTATCACCTGCCCCCCCGGACCTTGGTACCGACCGCCACCCCGGACCTTGGTTCCGACCGCCACCCCGGACCTTGGTTCCGACCGCCACCCCGGACCTTGGTCCCGACCGCCACCCCGGACCTTGGTTCCGACCGCCACCCCGGACCTTGGTTCCGACCGCCACCCCGGACCTTGGTTCCGACCGCCACCCCGGACCTTGGTTCCGACCGCCACCCCGGACCTTGGTTCCGACCGCCACCCCGGACCTTGGTTCCGACCGCCACCCCGGACCTTGGTTCCGACCGCCACCCCGGACCTTGGTTCCGACCGCCACCCCGGACCTTGGTTCCGACCGCCACCCCGGACCTTGGTTCCGACCGCCACCCCGGACCTTGGTTCCGACCGCCACCCCGGACCTTGGTTCCGACCGCCACCCCGGACCTTGGTTCCGACCGCCACCCCGGACCTTGGTTCCGACCGCCACCCCGGACCTTGGTTCCGACCGCCACCCCGGACCTTGGTTCCGACCGCCACCCCGGACCTTGGTTCCGACCGCCACCCCGGACCTTGGTTCCGACCGCCACCCCGGACCTTGGTTCCGACCGCCACCCCGGACCTTGGTTCCGACCGCCACCCCGGACCTTGGTTCCGACCGCCACCCCGGACCTTGGTTCCGACCGCCACCCCGGACCTTGGTTCCGACCGCCACCCCGGACCTTGATTCCGACCGCCACCCCGGACCTTGGTGCCGAATGCGAACCCGGACATTGGTTCCGACCGCCAGCCTGGACCTTGGTTCCGACCGGCACGCCGGACCGTGGCATCACCTGCCCCCCCGGACCTTGGTACCGACCGCCACCCCGGACCTTGGTTCTGACCGCCACCTCCACCTTGGTTCCGACCGCCACCCCGGACCTTGGTTCCGACCGCCACCCCGGACCTTGGTTCCGACCGGCACCGCGGACCTTGGATCCGCCCAGCACCTCGGACCTTGGCTCAGAACGCTACCCCATACCTTGATTCCGAGCGCCACCCCGGACCTTGGTCCCGACCGCCACCCCGGACCTTGGTCCCGACCGCCACCCCGGACCTTGGTCCCGACCGCCACCCCGGACCTTGGTCCCGACCGCCACCCCGGACCTTGGTCCCGACCGCCACCCCGGACCTTGGTCCCGACCGCCACCCCGGACCTTGGTCCCGACCGCCACCCCGGACCTTGGTCCCGACCGCCACCCCGGACCTTGGTCCCGACCGCCACCCCGGACCTTGGTTCCGACCGCCACCCCGGACCTTGGTTCCGACCGCCACCCCGGACCTTGGTTCCGACCGCCACCCCGGACCTTGGTTCCGACCGCCACCCCGGACCTTGGTTCCGACCGCCACCCCGGACCTTGGTTCCGACCGCCACCCCGGACCTTGGTTCCGACCGCCACCCCGGACCTTGGTTCCGACCGCCACCCCGGACCTTGGTTCCGACCGCCACCACGGACCTTGGTTCCGACCGCCACCCCGGACCTTGGTTCCGACCGCCACCCCGGACCTTGGTTCCGACCGCCACCCCGGACCTTGGTTCCGACCGCCACCCCGGACCTTGGTTCCGACCGCCACCCCGGACCTTGGTCCCGACCGCCACCCCGGACCTTGGTCCCGACCGCCACCCCGGACCTTGGTTCCGACCGCCACCCCGGACCTTGGTTCCAACCGCCACCCCGGACCTTGGTCCCGACCGCCACCCCGGACCTTGGTTCCGACCGCCACCCCGGACCTTGGTCCCGACCGCCACCCCGGACCTTGGTTCCGACCGCCACCCCGGACCTTGGTTCCGACCGCCACCCCGGACCTTGGTTCCGACCGCCACCCCGGACCTTGGTTCCGACCGCCACCCCGGACCTTGGTTCCGACCGCCACCCCGGACCTTGGTTCCGACCGCCACCCCGGACCTTGGTTCCGACCGCCACCCCGGACCTTGGTTCCGACCGCCACCCCGGACCTTGGTTCCGACCGCCACCCCGGACCTTGGTTCCGACCGCCAGCCCGGACCCTGGTTCCGACCGCCACCCCGGACCTTGGTTCCGACCGCCACCCCGGACCTTGGTTCCGACCGCCACCCCGGACCTTGGTTCCGACCGCCACCCCGGACCTTGGCTCCGACCGCCACCCCAGACCTTGGTTCCGACCGCCACCCCGGACCTTGGTTCCGACCGCCACCCCGGACCTTGGTTCCGACCGCCACCCCGGACCTTGGTTCCGACCGCCACCCCGGACCTTGGTTCCGACCGCCACCCCGGACCTTGGTTCCGACCGCCACCCCGGACCTTGGTTCCGACCGCCACCCCGGACCTTGGTTCCGACCGCCACCCCGGACCTTGGTTCCGACCGCCACCCCGGACCTTGGTTCCCACCGCCACCCCGGACCTTGGTTCCGACCGCCACCCCGGACCTTGGTTCCGACCGCCACCCCGGACCTTGGTGCCGAATGCGAACCCGGACATTGGTTCCGACCGCCAGCCTGGACCTTGGTTCCGACCGGCACGTCGGACCGTGGTATCACCTGCCCCCCCGGACCTTGGTACCGACCGCCACCCCGGACCTTGGTCCCGACCGCCACCCCGGACCTTGGTCCCGACAGCCACCACGGACCTTGGTCCCGACCGCCACCCCGGACCTTGGTCCCGACCGCCACCCCGGACCTTGGTCCCGACCGCCACCCCGGACCTTGGTCCCGACCGCCACCCCGGACCTTGGTCCCGACCGCCACCCCGGACCTTGGTCCCGCCCCCCACCCCGGACCTTGGTCCCGATCGCCACCCCGGACCTTGGTTCCGACTGCCACCCCGGACCTCGGTTCCGACCGCCACCCGGCACCTTGGTTCCGACCGCCACCCCGGACCTTGGTTCCGACCGCCACCCCGGACCTTGGTTCCGACCGCCACCCCGGACCTTGGTTCCGACCGCCACCCCGGACCTTGGTTCCGACCGCCACCCCGGACCTTGGTTCCGACCGCCACCCCGGACCTTGGTTCCGACCGCCACCCCGGACCTTGGTTCCGACCGCCACCCCGGACCTTGGTGCCGAATGCGAACCCGGACATTGGTTCCGACCGCCAGCCTGGACCTTGGTTCCGACCGGCACGCCGGACCGTGTTATCACCTGCCCCCCCGGACCTTGGTACCAACCGCCACCCCGGACCTTGGTTCCGACCGCCACCCCGGACCTTGGTTCCGACCGCCACCCAGGACCTTGGTTCCGACCGCCACCCCGGACCTTGGTTCCGACCGCCACCCCTGACCTTGGTTCCGTCCAGCACCTCGGACCTTGGCTCAGAACGCTACCCCATACCTTGATTCCGAGCGCCACCCCGGACCTTGGTTCCGACCGCCACCCCGGACCTTGGTTCCGACCGCCACCCCGGACCTTGGTTCCGACCGCCACCCCGGACCTTGGTTCCGACCGCCACCCCGGACCTTGGTTCCGACCGCCACCCCGGACCTTGGTTCCGACCGCCACCCCGGACCTTGGTTCCGACCGCCACCCCGGACTTTGGTTCCGACCGCCACCCCGGACCTTGGTTCCGACCGCCACCCCGGACCTTGGTTCCGACCGCCACCCCGGACCTTGGTTCCGATCGCCACCCCGGACCTTGGTTGCGACCGCCACCCCGGACCTTGGTTCCGACCGCCACCCCGGACCTTGGTTCCGACCGCCACCCCGGACCTTGGTTCCGACCGCCACCCCGGACCTTGGTTCCGACCGCCACCCCGGACCTTGGTTCCGACCGCCACCCCGGACCTTGGTTCCGACCGCCACCCCGGACCTTGGTTCCGACCGCCACCCCGGACCTTGGTTCCGACCGCCACCCCGGACCTTGGCTCCGACCGCCACCCAGGACCTTGGTTCCGACCGCCACCCCGGACCTTGGTTCCGACCGCCACCCCGGACCTTGGTTCCGACCGCCACCCCGGACCTTGGTTCCGACCGCCACCCCGGACCTTGGTTCCGACCGCCACCCCGGACCTTGGTTCCGACCGCCACCCCGGACTTTGGTTCCGACCGCCACCCCGGACCTTGGTTCCGACCGCCACCCCGGACCTTGGTTCCGACCGCCACCCCGGACCTTGGTTCCGATCGCCACCCCGGACCTTGGTTGCGACCGCCACCCCGGACCTTGGTTCCGACCGCCACCCCGGACCTTGGTTCCGACCGCCACCCCGGACCTTGGTTCCGACCGCCACCCCGGACCTTGGTTCCGACCGCCACCCCGGACCTTGGTTCCGACCGCCACCCCGGACCTTGGTTCCGACCGCCACCCCGGACCTTGGTTCCGACCGCCACCCCGGACCTTGGTTCCGACCGCCACCCCGGACCTTGGCTCCGACCGCCACCCAGGACCTTGGTTCCGACCGCCACCCCGGACCTTGGTTCCGACCGCCACCCCGGACCTTGGTTCCAACCGCCACCCCGGACCTTGGTTCCGACCGCCACCCCGGACCTTGGTTCCGACCGCCACCCCGGACCTTGGTTCCGACCGCCACCCCGGACCATGGTTCCGACCGCCACCCCGGACCTTGGTTCCGACCGCCACCCCGGACCTTGGTTCCGACCGCCACCCCGGACCTTGGTTCCGACCGCCACCCCGGACCTTGGTTCCGACCGCCACCCCGGACCTTGGTTCCGACCGCCACCCCGGACCTTGGTTCCGACCGCCATCCCGGACCTTGGTTCCGACCGCCACCCCGGACCTTGGTTCCGACCGCCACCCCGGACCTTGGTGCCGAATGCGAACCCGGACATTGGTTCCGACCGCCAGCCTGGACCTTGGTTCCGACCGGCACGTCGGACCGTGGTATCACCTGCCCCCCCGGACCTTGGTACCGACCGCCACCCCGGACCTTGGTCCCGACCGCCACCCCGGACCTTGGTCCCGACAGCCACCACGGACCTTGGTCCCGACCGCCACCCCGGACCTTGGTCCCGACCGCCACCCCGGACCTTGGTCCCGACCGCCACCCCGGACCTTGGTCCCGACCGCCACCCCGGACCTTGGTCCCGACCGCCACCCCGGACCTTGGTCCCGACCGCCACCCCGGACCTTGGTTCCGACCGCCACCCCGGACCTTGGTTCCGACCGCCACCCCGGACCTTGGTTCCGACCGCCACCCCGGACCTTGGTTCCGACCGCCACCCCGGACCTTGGTTCCGAACGCCACCCCGGACCTTGGTTCCGACCGCCACCCCGGACCTTGGTTCCGACCGCCACCCCGGACCTTGGTTCCGACCGCCACTCCGGACCTTGGTTCCGACCGCCACCCCGGACCTTGGTGCCGAATGCGAACCCGGACATTGGTTCCGACCGCCAGCCTGGACCTTGGTTCCGACCGGCACGCCGGACCGTGGTATCACCTGCCCCCCCGGACCTTGGTACCGACCGCCACCCCGGACCTTGTTTCTGACCGCCACCTCCACCTTTGTTCCGACCGCCACCCCGGACCTTGGTTCCGACCGCCACCCCGGACCTTGGTTCGGACCGCCACCCAGGACCTTGGTTCCGACCGCCACCCCGGACCTTGATTCCGACCGCCACCCCGGACCTTGGTTCCGTCCAGCACCTCGGACCTTGGCTCAGAACGCTACCCCATACCTTGATTCCGAGCGCCACCCCGGACCTTGGTTCCGACCGCCACCCCGGACCTTGGTTCCGACCGCCACCACGGACCTTGGTCCCGACCGCCACCCCGGACCTTCGTCCCGACCGCCACCCCGGACCTTCGTCCCGACCGCCATCCCGGACCTTGGTAACGACCGCCACCCCGGACCTTGGTTCCGACCGCCACCCCGGACCTTGGTTCCGACCGCCACCCCGGACCTTGGTTCCGACCGCCACCCCGGACCTTGGTTCCGACCGCCACCCCGGACCTTGGTTCCGACCGCCACCCCGGACCTTGGTTCCGACCGCCACCCCGGACCTTGGTTCCGACCGCCACCCCGGACCTTGGTTCCGACCGCCACCCCGGACCTTGGTGCCGAATGCGAACCCGGACATTGGTTCCGACCGCCAGCCTGGACCTTGGTTCCGACCGGCACGCCGGACCGTGGCATCACTTGCCCCCCCGGACCTTGGTACCGACCGCCACCCCGGACCTTGGTTCTGACCGCCACCTCCACCTTTGTTCCGACCGCCACCCCGGACGTTGGTTCCGACCGCCACCCCGGACCTTGGTTCCGACCGCCACCCAGGACCTTGGTTCCGACCGCCACCCCGGACCTTGGTTCCGACCGGCACCGCGGACCTTGGTCCCGTCCAGCACCTCGGACCTTGGCTCAGAACGCTACCCCATACCTTGATTCCGAGCGCCACCCCGGACCTTGGTCCCGACCGCCACCCCGGACCTTGGTCCCGACCGCCACCCCGGACCTTGGTCCCGACCGCCACCCCGGACCTTGGTCCCGACCGCCACCCCGGACCTTGGTCCCGACCGCCACCCCGGACCTTGGTCCCGACCGCCACCCCGGACCTTGGTCCCGACCGCCACCCCGGACCTTGGTCCCGACCGCCACCCCGGACCTTGGTCCCGACCGCCACCCCGGACCTTGGTCCCGACCGCCACCCCGGACATTGGTCCCGACCGCCACCCCGGACATTGGTCCCGACCGCCACCCCGGACATTGGTCCCGACCGCCACCCCGGACCTTGGTCCCGACCGCCACCCCGGACCTTGGTCCCGACCGCCACCCCGGACCTTGGTCCCGACCGCCACCCCGGACCTTGGTCCCGACCGCCACCCCGGACCTTGGTCCCGACCGCCACCCCGGACCTTGGTCCCGACCGCCACCCCGGACCTTGGTCCCGACCGCCACCCCGGACCTTGGTCCCGACCGCCACCCCGGACCTTGGTCCCGACCGCCACCCCGGAACTTGGTCCCGACCGCCACCCCGGACCTTGGTCCCGACCGCCACCCCGTACCTTGGTTCCGACCGCCACCCCGGACCTTGGTTCCGACCGCCACCCCGGACCTTGGTTCCGACCGCCACCCCGGACCTTGCTTCCGACCGCCACCCCGGACCTTGGTTCCGACCGCCACCCCGGACCTTGGTCCCGACCGCCACCCCGGACCTTGGTCCCGACCGCCACCCCGGACCTTGGTTCCGACCGCCACCCCGGACCTTGGTTCCGACCGCCACCCCGGACCTTGGTTCCGACCGCCACCCCGGACCTTGGTTCCGACCGCCACCCCGGACCTTGGTTCCGACCGCCACCCCGGACCTTGGTTCCGACCGCCACCCCGGACCTTGGTTCCGACCGCCACCCCGGACCTTGGTTCCGACCGCCACCCCGGACCTTGGTTCCGACCGCCACCCCGGACCTTGGTTCCGACCGCCACCTCGGACCCTGGTTCCGACCGCCACCCCGGACCTTGGTTCCGACCGCCACCCCGGACCTTGGTTCCGACCGCCACCCCGGACCTTGGTTCCGACCGCCACCCCGGACCTTGGCTCCGACCGCCACCCCGGACCTTGGTTCCGACCGCCACCCCGGACCTTGGTTCCGACCGCCACCCCGGACCTTGGTTCCGACCGCCACCCCGGACCTTGGTTCCGACCGCCACCCCGGACCTTGGTTCCGACCGCCACCCCGGACCTTGGTTCCGACCGCCACCCCGGACCTTGGTTCCGACCGCCACCCCGGACCTTGGTTCCGACCGCCACCCCGGACCTTGGTTCCGACCGCCACCCCGGACCTTGGTTCCGACCGCCACCCCGGACCTTGGTTCCGACCGCCACCCCGGACCTTGGTTCCGACCGCCACCCCGGACCTTGGTTCCGACCGCCACCCCGGACCTTGGTGCCGAATGCGAACCCGGACATTGGTTCCGACCGCCAGCCTCGACCTTGGTTCCGACCGGCACGTCGGACCGTGGTATCACCTGCCCCCCCGGACCTTGGTACCGACCGCCACCCCGAACCTTGGTCCCGACCGCCACCCCGGACCTTGGTCCCGACAGCCACCACGGACCTTGGTCCCGACCGCCACCCCGGACCTTGGTCCCGACCGCCACCCCGGACCTTGGTCCCGACCGCCACCCCGGACCTTGGTCCCGACCGCCACCCCGGACCTTGGTCCCGACCGCCACCCCGGACCTTGGTCCCGACCCCCACCCCGGACCTTGGTCCCGACCGCCACCCCGGACCTTGGTTCCGACTGCCACCCCGGACCTCGGTTCCGACCGCCACCCGGCACCTTGGTTCCGACCGCCACCCCGGACCTTGGTTCCGACCGCCACCCCGGACCTTGGTTCCGACCGCCACTCCGGACCTTGGTTCCGACCGCCACCCCGGACCTTGGTGCCGAATGCGAACCCGGACATTGGTTCCGACCGCCAGCCTGGACCTTGGTTCCGACCGGCACGCCGGACCGTGGTATCACCTGCCCCCCCGGACCTTGGTACCGACCGCCACCCCGGACCTTGTTTCTGACCGCCACCTCCACCTTTGTTCCGACCGCCACCCCGGACCTTGGTTCCGACCGCCACCCCGGACCTTGGTTCGGACCGCCACCCAGGACCTTGGTTCCGACCGCCACCCCGGACCTTGATTCCGACCGCCACCCCGGACCTTGGTTCCGTCCAGCACCTCGGACCTTGGCTCAGAACGCTACCCCATACCTTGATTCCGAGCGCCACCCCGGACCTTGGTTCCGACCGCCACCCCGGACCTTGGTTCCGACCGCCACCACGGACCTTGGTCCCGACCGCCACCCCGGACCTTCGTCCCGACCGCCACCCCGGACCTTCGTCCCGACCGCCATCCCGGACCTTGGTTCCGACCGCCACCCCGGACCTTGGTTCCGACCGCCACCCCGGACCTTGGTTCCGACCGCCACCCCGGACCTTGGTTCCGACCGCCACCCCGGACCTTGGTTCCGACCGCCACCCCGGACCTTGGTTCCGACCGCCACCCCGGACCTTGGTTCCGACCGCCACCCCGGACCTTGGTTCCGACCGCCACCCCGGACCTTGGTTCCGACCGCCACCCCGGACCTTGGTTCCGACCGCCACCCCGGACCTTGGTTCCGACCGCCACCCCGGACCTTGGTTCCGACCGCCACCCCGGACCTTGGTTCCGACCGCCACCCCGGACCTTGGTTCCGACCGCCACCCCGGACCTTGGTTCCGACCGCCACCCCGGACCTTGGTTCCGACCGCCACCCCGGACCTTGGTTCCGACCGCCACCCCGGACCTTGGTTCCGACCGCCACCCCGGACCTTGGTTCCGACCGCCACCCCGGACCTTGGTTCCGACCTCCACCCCGGACCTTGGTTCCGACCGCCACCCCGGACCTTGGTCCCGACCGCCACCCCGGACCTTGGTCCCGACCGCCACCCCGGACCTTGGTTCCGACCGCCACCCCGGACCTTGGTTCCGACCGCCACCCCGGACCTTGGTTCCGACCGCCACCCCGGACCTTGGTTCCGACCGCCACCCTGGACCTTGGTTCCGACCGCCACCCCGGACCTTGGTTCCGACCGCCACCCCGGACCTTGGTGCCGACCGCCACCCCGGACCTTGGTGCCGAATGCGAACCCGGACATTGGTTCCGACCGCCAGCCTGGACCTTGGTTCCGACCGGCACGCCGGACCGTGGCATCACTTGCCCCCCCGGACCTTGGTACCGACCGCCACCCCGGACCGTGGTTCTGACCGCCACCTCCACCTTTGTTCCGACCGCCACCCCGGACCTTGGTTCCGACCGCCACCCCGGACCTTGGTTCCGACCGCCACCCAGGACCTTGGTTCCGACCGCCACCCCGGACCTTGGTTCCGACCGGCACCGCGGACCTTGGTCCCGTCCAGCACCTCGGACCTTGGCTCAGAACGCTACCCCATACCTTGATTCCGAGCGCCACCCCGGACCTTGGTCCCGACCGCCACCCCGGACCTTGGTCCCGACCGCCACCCCGGACCTTGGTCCCGACCGCCACCCCGGACCTTGGTCCCGACCGCCACCCCGGACCTTGGTCCCGACCGCCACCCCGGACCTTGGTCCCGACCGCCACCCCGGACCTTGGTCCCGACCGCCACCCCGGACCTTGGTCCCGACCGCCACCTCGGACCTTGGTCCCGACCGCCACCCCGGACATTGGTCCCGACCGCCACCCCGGACATTGGTCCCGACCGCCACCCCGGACATTGGTCCCGACCGCCACCCCGGACCTTGGTCCCGACCGCCACCCCGGACCTTGGTCCCGACCGCCACCCCGGACCTTGGTCCCGACCGCCACCCCGGACCTTGGTCCCGACCGCCACCCCGGACCTTGGTCCCGACCGCCACCCCGGACCTTGGTCCCGACCGCCACCCCGGACCTTGGTCCCGACCGCCACCCCGGACCTTGGTCCCGACCGCCACCCCGGACCTTGGTCCCGACCGCCACCCCGGAACTTGGTCCCGACCGCCACCCCGGACCTTGGTCCCGACCGCCACCCCGTACCTTGGTTCCGACCGCCACCCCGGACCTTGGTTCCGACCGCCACCCCGGACCTTGCTTCCGACCGCCACCCCGGACCTTGCTTCCGACCGCCACCCCGGACCTTGGTTCCGACCGCCACCCCGGACCTTGGTTCCGACCGCCACCCCGGACCTTGGTTCCGACCGCCACCCCGGACCTTGGTTCCGACCGCCACCCCGGACCTTGGTCCCGACCGCCACACCGGACCTTGGTTCCGACCGCCACCCCGGACCTTGGTTCCGACCGCCACCCCGGACCTTGGTTCCGACCGCCACCCCGGACCTTGGTTCCGACCGCCACCCCGGACCTTGGTTCCGACCGCCACCCCGGACCTTGGTTCCGACCGCCACCCCGGACCTTGGTTCCGACCGCCACCCCGGACCTTGGTTCCGACCGCCACCCCGGACCTTGGTTCCGACCGCCACCCCGGACCTTGGTTCCGACCGCCACCCCGGACCCTGGTTCCGACCGCCACCCCGGACCTTGGTTCCGACCGCCACCCCGGACCTTGGTTCCGACCGCCACCCCGGACCTTGGTTCCGACCGCCACCCCGGACCTTGGTTCCGACCGCCACCCCGGACCTTGGTTCCGACCGCCACCCCGGACCTTGGTTCCGACCGCCACCCCGGACCTTGGTGCCGAATGCGAACCCGGACATTGGTTCCGACCGCCAGCCTGGACCTTGGTTCCGACCGGCACGTCGGACCGTGGTATCACCTGCCCCCCCGGACCTTGGTACCGACCGCCACCCCGAACCTTGGTCCCGACCGCCACCCCGGACCTTGGTCCCGACAGCCACCACGGACCTTGGTCCCGACCGCCACCCCGGACCTTGGTCCCGACCGCCACCCCGGACCTTGGTCCCGACCGCCACCCCGGACCTTGGTCCCGACCGCCACCCCGGACCTTGGTCCCGACCGCCACCCCGGACCTTGGTCCCGACCCCCACCCCGGACCTTGGTCCCGACCGCCACCCCGGACCTTGGTTCCGACCGCCACCCCGGACCTCGGTTCCGACCGCCACCCGGCACCTCGGTTCCGACCGCCACCCCGGACCTTGGTTCCGACCGCCACCCCGGACCTTGGTTCCGACCGCCACTCCGGACCTTGGTTCCGACCGCCACCCCGGACCTTGGTGCCGAATGCGAACCCGGACATTGGTTCCGACCGCCAGCCTGGACCTTGGTTCCGACCGGCACGCCGGACCGTGGTATCACCTGCCCCCCCGGACCTTGGTACCGACCGCCACCCCGGACCTTGTTTCTGACCGCCACCTCCACCTTTGTTCCGACCGCCACCCCGGACCTTGGTTCCGACCGCCACCCCGGACCTTGGTTCGGACCGCCACCCAGGACCTTGGTTCCGACCGCCACCCCGGACCTTGATTCCGACCGCCACCCCGGACCTTGGTTCCGTCCAGCACCTCGGACCTTGGCTCAGAACGCTACCCCATACCTTGATTCCGAGCGCCACCCCGGACCTTGGTTCCGACCGCCACCCCGGACCTTGGTTCCGACCGCCACCACGGACCTTGGTCCCGACCGCCACCCCGGACCTTCGTCCCGACCGCCACCCCGGACCTTCGTCCCGACCGCCATCCCGGACCTTGGTTCCGACCGCCACCCCGGACCTTGGTTCCGACCGCCACCCCGGACCTTGGTTCCGACCGCCACCCCGGACCTTGGTTCCGACCGCCACCCCGGACCTTGGTTCCGACCGCCACCCCGGACCTTGGTTCCGACCGCCACCCCGGACCTTGGTTCCGACCGCCACCCCGGACCTTGGTTCCGACCGCCACCCCGGACCTTGGTTCCGACCGCCACCCCGGACCTTGGTTCCGACCGCCACCCCGGACCTTGGTTCCGACCGCCACCCCGGACCTTGGTTCCGACCGCCACCCCGGACCTTGGTTCCGACCGCCACCCCGGACCTTGGTTCCGACCGCCACCCCGGACCTTGGTTCCGACCGCCACCCCGGACCTTGGTTCCGACCGCCACCCCGGACCTTGGTTCCGACCGCCACCCCGGACCTTGGTTCCGACCGCCACCCCGGACCTTGGTTCCGACCGCCACCCCGGACCTTGGTTCCGACCTCCACCCCGGACCTTGGTTCCGACCGCCACCCCGGACCTTGGTCCCGACCGCCACCCCGGACCTTGGTCCCGACCGCCACCCCGGACCTTGGTGCCGAATGCGAACCCGGACATTGGTTCCGACCGCCAGCCTGGACCTTGGTTCCGACCGGCACGCCGGACCGTGGTATCACCTGCCCCCCCGGACCTTGGTACCGACCGCCACCCCGGACCTTGTTTCTGACCGCCACCTCCACCTTTGTTCCGACCGCCACCCCGGACCTTGGTTCCGACCGCCACCCCGGACCTTGGTTCGGACCGCCACCCAGGACCTTGGTTCCGACCGCCACCCCGGACCTTGATTCCGACCGCCACCCCGGACCTTGGTTCCGTCCAGCACCTCGGACCTTGGCTCAGAACGCTACCCCATACCTTGATTCCGAGCGCCACCCCGGACCTTGGTTCCGACCGCCACCCCGGACCTTGGTTCCGACCGCCACCACGGACCTTGGTCCCGACCGCCACCCCGGACCTTCGTCCCGACCGCCACCCCGGACCTTCGTCCCGACCGCCATCCCGGACCTTGGTTCCGACCGCCACCCCGGACCTTGGTTCCGACCGCCACCCCGGACCTTGGTTCCGACCGCCACCCCGGACCTTGGTTCCGACCGCCACCCCGGACCTTGGTTCCGACCGCCACCCCGGACCTTGGTTCCGACCGCCACCCCGGACCTTGGTTCCGACCGCCACCCCGGACCTTGGTTCCGACCGCCACCCCGGACCTTGGTTCCGACCGCCACCCCGGACCTTGGTTCCGACCGCCACCCCGGACCTTGGTTCCGACCGCCACCCCGGACCTTGGTTCCGACCGCCACCCCGGACCTTGGTTCCGACCGCCACCCCGGACCTTGGTTCCGACCGCCACCCCGGACCTTGGTTCCGACCGCCACCCCGGACCTTGGTTCCGACCGCCACCCCGGACCTTGGTTCCGACCGCCACCCCGGACCTTGGTTCCGACCGCCACCCCGGACCTTGGTTCCGACCGCCACCCCGGACCTTGGTTCCGACCTCCACCCCGGACCTTGGTTCCGACCGCCACCCCGGACCTTGGTCCCGACCGCCACCCCGGACCTTGGTCCCGACCGCCACCCCGGACCTTGGTTCCGACCGCCACCCCGGACCTTGGTTCCGACCGCCACCCCGGACCTTGGTTCCGACCGCCACCCCGGACCTTGGTTCCGACCGCCACCCCGGACCTTGGTTCCGACCGCCACCCCGGACCTTGGTTCCGACCGCCACCCCGGACCTTGGTGCCGACCGCCACCCCGGACCTTGGTGCCGAATGCGAACCCGGACATTGGTTCCGACCGCCAGCCTGGACCTTGGTTCCGACCGGCACGCCGGACCGTGGCATCACTTGCCCCCCCGGACCTTGGTACCGACCGCCACCCCGGACCTTGGTTCTGACCGCCACCTCCACCTTTGTTCCGACCGCCACCCCGGACCTTGGTTCCGACCGTCACCCCGGACCTTGGTTCCGACCGCCACCCAGGACCTTGGTTCCGACCGCCACCCCGGACCTTGGTTCCGACCGGCACCGCGGACCTTGGTCCCGTCCAGCACCTCGGACCTTGGCTCAGAACGCTACCCCATACCTTGATTCCGAGCGCCACCCCGGACCTTGGTCCCGACCGCCACCCCGGACCTTGGTCCCGACCGCCACCCCGGACCTTGGTCCCGACCGCCACCCCGGACCTTGGTCCCGACCGCCACCCCGGACCTTGGTCCCGACCGCCACCCCGGACATTGGTCCCGACCGCCACCCCGGACATTGGTCCCGACCGCCACCCCGGACATTGGTCCCGACCGCCACCCCGGACCTTGGTCCCGACCGCCACCCCGGACCTTGGTCCCGACCGCCACCCCGGACCTTGGTCCCGACCGCCACCCCGGACCTTGGTCCCGACCGCCACCCCGGACCTTGGTCCCGACCGCCACCCCGGACCTTGGTCCCGACCGCCACCCCGGACCTTGGTCCCGACCGCCACCCCGGACCTTGGTCCCGACCGCCACCCCGGACCTTGGTTCCGACCGCCACCCCGGACCTTGGTTCCGACCGCCACCCCGGACCCTGGTTCCGACCGCCACCCCGGACCTTGGTTCCGACCGCCACCCCGGACCTTGGTTCCGACCGCCACCCCGGACCTTGGTTCCGACCGCCACCCCGGACCTTGGCTCCGACCGCCACCCCGGACCTTGGTTCCGACCGCCACCCCGGACCTTGGTTCCGACCGCCACCCCGGACCTTGGTTCCGACCGCCACCCCGGACCTTGGTCCCGACCGCCACCCCGGACCTTGGTCCCGACCGCCACCCCGGACCTTGGTCCCGACCGCCACCCCGGACCTTGGTCCCGACCGCCACCCCGGACCTTGGTCCCGACCGCCACCCCGGACCTTGGTCCCGACCGCCACCCCGGACCTTGGTCCCGACCGCCACCCCGGACCTTGGTCCCGACCGCCACCCCGGACATTGGTCCCGACCGCCACCCCGGACATTGGTCCCGACCGCCACCCCGGACCTTGGTCCCGACCGCCACCCCGGACCTTGGTCCCGACCGCCACCCTGGACCTTGGTCCCGACCGCCACCCCGGACCTTGGTCCCGACCGCCACCCCGGACCTTGGTCCCGACCGCCACCCCGGACCTTGGTCCCGACCGCCACCCCGGACCTTGGTCCCGACCGCCACCCCGGACCTTGGTCCCGACCGCCACCCCGGACCTTGGTCCCGACCGCCACCCCGGAACTTGGTCCCGACCGCCACCCCGGACCTTGGTCCCGACCGCCACCCCGTACCTTGGTTCCGACCGCCACCCCGGACCTTGGTTCCGACCGCCACCCCGGACCTTGGTTCCGACCGCCACCCCGGACCTTGCTTCCGACCGCCACCCCGGACCTTGGTTCCGACCGCCACCCCGGACCTTGGTTCCGACCGCCACCCCGGACCTTGGTCCCGACCGCCACCCCGGACCTTGGTTCCGACCGCCACCCCGGACCTTGGTCCCGACCGCCACCCCGGACCTTGGTTCCGATCGCCACCCCGGACCTTGGTTCCGACCGCCACCCCGGACCTTGGTTCCGACCGCCACCCCGGACCTTGGTTCCGACCGCCACCCCGGACCTTGGTTCCGACCGCCACCCCGGACCTTGGTTCCGACCGCCACCCCGGACCTTGGTTCCGACCGCCACCCCGGACCTTGGTTCCGACCGCCACCCCGGACCTTGGTTCCGACCGCCACCCCGGACCTTGGTTCCGACCGCCACCCCGGACCTTGGTTCCGACCGCCACCCCGGACCCTGGTTCCGACCGCCACCCCGGACCTTGGTTCCGACCGCCACCCCGGACCTTGGTTCCGACCGCCACCCCGGACCTTGGTTCCGACCGCCACCCCGGACCTTGGCTCCGACCGCCACCCCGGACCTTGGTTCCGACCGCCACCCCGGACCTTGGTTCCGACCGCCACCCCGGACCTTGGTTCCGACCGCCACCCCGGACCTTGGTTCCGACCGCCACCCCGGACCTTGGTTCCGACCGCCACCCCGGACCTTGGTTCCGACCGCCACCCCGGACCTTGGTTCCGACCGCCACCCCGGACCTTGGTTCCGACCGCCACCCCGGACCTTGGTTCCGACCGCCACCCCGGACCTTGGTTCCGACCGCCACCCCGGACCTTGGTTCCGACCGCCACCCCGGACCTTGGTTCCGACCGCCACCCCGGACCTTGGTGCCGAATGCGAACCCGGACATTGGTTCCGACCGCCAGCCTGGACCTTGGTTCCGACCGGCACGTCGGACCGTGGTATCACCTGCCCCCCCGGACCTTGGTACCGACCGCCACCCCGGACCTTGGTCCCGACCGCCACCCCGGACCTTGGTCCCGACAGCCACCACGGACCTTGGTCCCGACCGCCACCCCGGACCTTGGTCCCGACCGCCACCCCGGACCTTGGTCCCGACCGCCACCCCGGACCTTGGTCCCGACCGCCACCCCGGACCTTGGTCCCGACCGCCACCCCGGACCTTGGTCCCGACCCCCACCCCGGACCTTGGTCCCGACCGCCACCCCGGACCTTGGTTCCGTCTGCCACCCCGGACCTCGGTTCCGACCGCCACCCGGCACCTTGGTTCCGACCGCCACCCCGGACCTTGGTTCCGACCGCCACCCCGGACCTTGGTTCCGACCGCCACTCCGGACCTTGGTTCCGACCGCCACCCCGGACCTTGGTGCCGAATGCGAACCCGGACATTGGTTCCGACCGCCAGCCTGGACCTTGGTTCCGACCGGCACGCCGGACCGTGGTATCACCTGCCCCCCCGGACCTTGGTACCGACCGCCACCCCGGACCTTGTTTCTGACCGCCACCTCCACCTTTGTTCCGACCGCCACCCCGGACCTTGGTTCCGACCGCCACCCCGGACCTTGGTTCGGACCGCCACCCAGGACCTTGGTTCCGACCGCCACCCCGGACCTTGATTCCGACCGCCACCCCGGACCTTGGTTCCGTCCAGCACCTCGGACCTTGGCTCAGAACGCTACCCCATACCTTGATTCCGAGCGCCACCCCGGACCTTGGTTCCGACCGCCACCCCGGATCTTGGTTCCGACCGCCACCACGGACCTTGGTCCCGACCGCCACCCCGGACCTTCGTCCCGACCGCCACCCCGGACCTTCGTCCCGACCGCCATCCCGGACCTTGGTTCCGACCGCCACCCCGGACCTTGGTTCCGACCGCCACCCCGGACCTTGGTTCCGACCGCCACCCCGGACCTTGGTTCCGACCGCCACCCCGGACCTTGGTTCCGACCGCCACCCCGGACCTTGGTTCCGACCGCCACCCCGGACCTTGGTTCCGACCGCCACCCCGGACCTTGGTTCCGACCGCCACCCCGGACCTTGGTTCCGACCGCCACCCCGGACCTTGGTTCCGACCGCCACCCCGGACCTTGGTTCCGACCGCCACCCCGGACCTTGGTTCCGACCGCCACCCCGGACCTTGGTTCCGACCGCCACCCCGGACCTTGGTTCCGACCGCCACCCCGGACCTTGGTTCCGACCGCCACCCCGGACCTTGGTTCCGACCGCCACCCCGGACCTTGGTTCCGACCGCCACCCCGGACCTTGGTTCCGACCGCCACCCCGGACCTTGGTTCCGACCGCCACCCCGGACCTCGGTCCCGACCGCCACCCCGGACCTCGGTCCCGACCGCCACCCCGGACCTCGGTCCCGACCGCCACCCCGACCTTGGTCCCGACCGCCACCCCGGACCTTGGTCCCGACCGCCACCCCGGACCTTGGTCCCGACCGCCACCCCGGACCTTGGTCCCGAACGCCACCCCGGACCTTGGTCCCGACCGCCACCCCGGACCTTGGTCCCGACCGCCACCCCGGACCTAGGTCCCGACCGCCACCACGGACCTTGGTCCCGACCGCCACCCCGGACCTTGGTCCCGACCACCACCCCGGACCTTGGTTCCGACCGCCACCCCGGACCTTGGTTCCGACCGCCACCCCGGACCTTGGTTCCGACCGCCACCCCGGACCTTGGTTCCGACCGCCACCCCGGACCTTGGTTCCGACCGCCACCCCGGACCTTGGTGCCGACCGCCACCCCGGACCTTGGTTCCGACCGCCACCCCGGACCTTGGTTCCGACCGCCACCCCGGACCTTGGTTCCGACCGTCACCCCGGACCTTGGTACCGACCGCCACCCCGGACCTTGGTTCCGACCGCCACCCCGGACCTTGGTTCCGACCGCCACCCCGGACCTTGGTTCCGACCGCCACCCCGGACCTTGGTTCCGACCGTCACCCCGGACCTTGGTACCGACCGCCACCCCGGACCTTGGTTCCGACCGCCAGCCTGGACCTTGGTTCCGACCGGCACGCCGTACCGTGGCATCACCTGCCCCCCCGGACCTTGGTACCGACCGCCACCCCGGACCTTGGTTCTGACCGCCACCTCCACCTTTGTTCCGACCGCCACCCCGGACCTTGGTTCCGACCGCCACCCCGGTCCTTGGTTCCGACCGCCACCCAGGACCTTGGTTCCGACCGCCACCCCGGACCTTGGTTCCGACCGGCACCGCGGACCTTGGTTCCGTCCAGCACCTCGGACCTTGGCTCAGAACGCTACCCCATACCTTGATTCCGAGCGCCACCCCGGACCTTGGTCCCGAGCGCCACCCCGGACCTTGGTCCCGACCGCCACCCCGGACCTTGGTCCCGACCGCCACCCCGGACCTTGGTCCCGACCGCCACCCCGGACCTTGGTTCCGACCGCCACCCCGGACCCTGGTTCCGACCGCCACCCCGGACCTTGGTTCCGACCGCCACCCCGGACCTTGGTTCCGACCGCCACCCCGGACCTTGGTTCCGACCGCCACCCCGGACCTTGGCTCCGACCGCCACCCCGGACCTTGGTTCCGACCGCCACCCCGGACCTTGGTTCCGACCGCCACCCCGGACCTTGGTTCCGACCGCCACCCCGGACCTTGGTTCCGACCGCCACCCCGGACCTTGGTTCCGACCGCCACCCCGGACCTTGGTTCCGACCGCCACCCCGGACCTTGGTTCCGACCGCCACCCCGGACCTTGGTTCCGACCGCCACCCCGGACCTTGGTTCCGACCGCCACCCCGGACCTTGGTTCCGACCGCCACCCCGGACCTTGGTTCCGACCGCCACCCCGGACCTTGGTTCCGACCGCCACCCCGGACCTTGGTGCCGAATGCGAACCCGGACATTGGTTCCGACCGCCAGCCTGGACCTTGGTTCCGACCGGCACGTCGGACCGTGGTATCACCTGCCCCCCCGGACCTTGGTACCGACCGCCACCCCGGACCTTGGTCCCGACCGCCACCCCGGACCTTGGTCCCGACAGCCACCACGGACCTTGGTCCCGACCGCCACCCCGGACCTTGGTCCCGACCGCCACCCCGGACCTTGGTCCCGACCGCCACCCCGGACCTTGGTCCCGACCGCCACCCCGGACCTTGGTCCCGACCGCCACCCCGGACCTTGGTCCCGACCCCCACCCCGGACCTTGGTCCCGACCGCCACCCCGGACCTTGGTTCCGTCTGCCACCCCGGACCTCGGTTCCGACCGCCACCCGGCACCTTGGTTCCGACCGCCACCCCGGACCTTGGTTCCGACCGCCACCCCGGACCTTGGTTCCGACCGCCACTCCGGACCTTGGTTCCGACCGCCACCCCGGACCTTGGTGCCGAATGCGAACCCGGACATTGGTTCCGACCGCCAGCCTGGACCTTGGTTCCGACCGGCACGCCGGACCGTGGTATCACCTGCCCCCCCGGACCTTGGTACCGACCGCCACCCCGGACCTTGTTTCTGACCGCCACCTCCACCTTTGTTCCGACCGCCACCCCGGACCTTGGTTCCGACCGCCACCCCGGACCTTGGTTCGGACCGCCACCCAGGACCTTGGTTCCGACCGCCACCCCGGACCTTGATTCCGACCGCCACCCCGGACCTTGGTTCCGTCCAGCACCTCGGACCTTGGCTCAGAACGCTACCCCATACCTTGATTCCGAGCGCCACCCCGGACCTTGGTTCCGACCGCCACCCCGGATCTTGGTTCCGACCGCCACCACGGACCTTGGTCCCGACCGCCACCCCGGACCTTCGTCCCGACCGCCACCCCGGACCTTCGTCCCGACCGCCATCCCGGACCTTGGTTCCGACCGCCACCCCGGACCTTGGTTCCGACCGCCACCCCGGACCTTGGTTCCGACCGCCACCCCGGACCTTGGTTCCGACCGCCACCCCGGACCTTGGTTCCGACCGCCACCCCGGACCTTGGTTCCGACCGCCACCCCGGACCTTGGTTCCGACCGCCACCCCGGACCTTGGTTCCGACCGCCACCCCGGACCTTGGTTCCGACCGCCACCCCGGACCTTGGTTCCGACCGCCACCCCGGACCTTGGTTCCGACCGCCACCCCGGACCTTGGTTCCGACCGCCACCCCGGACCTTGGTTCCGACCGCCACCCCGGACCTTGGTTCCGACCGCCACCCCGGACCTTGGTTCCGACCGCCACCCCGGACCTTGGTTCCGACCGCCACCCCGGACCTTGGTTCCGACCGCCACCCCGGACCTTGGTTCCGACCGCCACCCCGGACCTTGGTTCCGACCGCCACCCCGGACCTTGGTTCCGACCGCCACCCCGGACCTCGGTCCCGACCGCCACCCCGGACCTCGGTCCCGACCGCCACCCCGGACCTCGGTCCCGACCGCCACCCCGACCTTGGTCCCGACCGCCACCCCGGACCTTGGTCCCGACCGCCACCCCGGACCTTGGTCCCGACCGCCACCCCGGACCTTGGTCCCGAACGACACCCCGGACCTTGGTCCCGAACGACACCCCGGACCTTGGTCCCGACCGCCACCCCGGACCTTGGTCCCGACCGCCACCCCGGACCTTGGTCCCGACCGCCACCACGGACCTTGGTCCCGACCGCCACCCCGGACCTTGGTCCCGACCACCACCCCGGACCTTGGTTCCGACCGCCACCCCGGACCTTGGTTCCGACCGCCACCCCGGACCTTGGTTCCGACCGCCACCCCGGACCTTGGTTCCGACCGCCACCCCGGACCTTGGTTCCGACCGCCACCCCGGACCTTGGTGCCGACCGCCACCCCGGACCTTGGTTCCGACCGCCACCCCGGACCTTGGTTCCGACCGCCACCCCGGACCTTGGTTCCGACCGTCACCCCGGACCTTGGTACCGACCGCCACCCCGGACCTTGGTTCCGACCGCCACCCCGGACCTTGGTTCCGACCGCCACCCCGGACCTTGGTTACCCCGGACCTTGGTTCCGACCGTCACCCCGGACCTTGGTACCGACCGCCACCCCGGACCTTGGTTCCGACCGCCAGCCTGGACCTTGGTTCCGACCGGCACGCCGTACCGTGGCATCACCTGCCCCCCCGGACCTTGGTACCGACCGCCACCCCGGACCTTGGTTCTGACCGCCACCTCCACCTTTGTTCCGACCGCCACCCCGGACCTTGGTTCCGACCGCCACCCCGGTCCTTGGTTCCGACCGCCACCCAGGACCTTGGTTCCGACCGCCACCCCGGACCTTGGTTCCGACCGGCACCGCGGACCTTGGTTCCGTCCAGCACCTCGGACCTTGGCTCAGAACGCTACCCCATACCTTGATTCCGAGCGCCACCCCGGACCTTGGTCCCGACCGCCACCCCGGACCTTGGTCCCGACCGCCACCCCGGACCTTGGTCCCGACCGCCACCCCGGACCTTGGTCCCGACCGCCACCCCGGACCTTGGTCCCGACCGCCACCCCGGACCTTGGTCCCGACCGCCACCCCGGACCTTGGTCCCGACCGCCACCCCGGACCTTGGTTCCGACCGCCACCCCGGACCTTGGTTCCGACCGCCACCCCGGACCTTGGTTCCGACCGCCACCCCGGACCTTGGTTCCGACCGCCACCCCGGACCTTGGTTCCGACCGCCACCCCGGACCTTGGTTCCGACCGCCACCCCGGACCTTGGTTCCGACCGCCACCCCGGACCTTGGTTCCGACCGCCACCCCGGACCTTGGTTCCGACCGCCACCCCGGACCTTGGTTCCGACCGCCACCCCGGACCTTGGTTCCGACCGCCACCCCGGACCTTGGTTCCGACCGCCACCCCGGACCTTGGTTCCGACCGCCACCCCGGACCTTGGTCCCGACCGCCACCCCGGACCTTGGTCCCGACCGCCACCCCGGACCTTGGTTCCGACCGCCACCCCGGACCTTGGTTCCGACCGCCACCCCGGACCTTGGTTCCGACCGCCACCCCCGGACCTTGGTCCCGACCGCCACCCCGGACCTTGGTCCCGACCGCCACCCCGGACCTTGGTCCCGACCGCACCCCGGACCTTGGTCCCGACCGCCACCCCGGACCTTGGTCCCGACCGCCACCCCGGACCTTGGTCCCGACCGCCACCCCGGACCTTGGTTCCGACCGCCACCCCGGACCTTGGTTCCGACCGCCACCCCGGACCTTGGTTCCGACCGCCACCCCGGACCTTGGTTCCGACCGCCACCCCGGACCTTGGTTCCGACCGCCACCCCGGACCTTGGTTCCGACCGCCACCCCGGACCTTGGTTCCGACCGCCACCCCGACCTTGGTTCCGACCGCCACCCCGGACCTTGGTTCCGACCGCCACCCCGGACCTTGGTTCCGACCGCCACCCGGACCTTGGTTCCGACCGCCACCCCGGACCTTGGTTCCGACCGCCACCCCGGACCTTTGTTCCGACCGCCACCCCGGACCTTGGTTGGTTCCGACCGCCACCCCGGACCTTGGTTCCGACCGCCACCCCGGACCTTGGTTCCGACCGCCACCCCGGACCTTGGTTCCGACCGCCACCCCGGACCTTGGTTCCGACCGCCACCCCGGACCTTTGTTCCGACCGCCACCCCGGACCTTGGTTCCGACCGCCACCCCGGACCTTGGTCCCGACCGCCAACCCGGACCTTGGTTCCGACCGCCACCCCGGACCTTGGTTCCGACCGCCACCCCGGACCTTAGTTCCGACCGCCACCCCGGACCTTGGTTCCGACCGCCACCCCGGACCTTGGTTCCGACCGCCACCCCGGACCTTGGTTCCGACCGCGACCCCGGACCTTGGTTCCGACCGCCACCCCGGACCTTGGTTCCGACCGCCACCCCGGACCTTGGTTCCGACCGCCACCCCGGACCTTGGTTCAGACCGCCACCCCGGACCTTGGTTCCGACCGCCACCCCGGACCTTGGTTCCGACCGCCACCCCGGACCTTGGTTCCGACCACCACCCCGGACCTTGGTTCCGACCGCCACCCCGGACCTTGGTTCCGACCGCCACCCCGGACCTTGGTTCCGATCGCCACCCCGGACCTTGGTTCCGACCGCCACCCCGGACCTTGGTTCCGACCGCCACCCCGGACCGTGGTTCCGACCGCCACCCCGGACCTTGGTGCCGAATGCGAACCCGGACATTGGTTCCGACCGCCAGCCTGGACCTTGGTTCCGACCGGCACGCCGGACCGTGGCATCACCTGCCCCCCCGTACCTTGGTACCGACCGCCACCCCGGACCTTGGTTCTGACCGCCACCTCCACCTTTGTTCCGACCGCCACCCCGGACCCTTGGTTCCGACCGCCACCCCGGTCCTTGGTTCCGACCGCCACCCAGGACCTTGGTTCCGACCGCCACCCCGGACCTTGGTTCCGATCGGCACCGCGGACCTTGGTTCCGGTCCAGCACCTCGGACCTTGGCTCAGAATGCTACCCCATACCTTGATTCCGAGCGCCACCCCGGACCTTGGTCCCGACCGCCACCCCGGACCTTGGTCCCGACCGCCACCCCGGACCTTGGTCCCGACCGCCACCCCGGACCTTGGTCCCGACCGCCACCCCGGACCTTGGTCCCGACCGCCACCCCGGACCTTGGTCCCGACCGCCACCCCGGACCTTGGTCCCGACCGCCACCCCGGACCTTGGTCCCGACCGCCACCCCGGACCTTGGTTCCGACCGCCACCCCGGACCTTGGTTCCGACCGCCACCCCGGACCTTGGTTCCGACCGCCACCCCGGACCTTGGTTCCGACCGCCACCCCGGACCTTGGTTCCGACCGCCACCCCGGACCTTGGTTCCGACCGCCACCCCGGACCTTGGTTCCGACCGCCACCCCGGACCTTGGTTCCGACCGCCACCCCGGACCTTGGTCCGACCGCCACCCCGGACCTTGGTTCCGACCGCCACCCCGGACCTTGGTTCCGACCGCCACCCCGGACCTTGGTTCCGACCGCCACCCCGGACCTTGGTTCCGACCGCCACCCCGGACCTTGGTTCCGACCGCCACCCCGGACCTTGGTTCCGACCGCCACCCCGGACCTTGGTTCCGACCGCCACCCCGGACCTTGGTTCCGACCGCCACCCCGGACCTTGGTTCCGACCGCCACCCCGGACCTTGGTTCCGACCGCCACCCCGGACCTTGGTTCCGACCGCCACCCCGGACCTTGGTTCCGACCGCCACCCCGGACCTTGGTTCCGACCGCCACCCCGGACCTTGGTTCCGACCGCCACCCCGGACCTTGGTTCCGACCGCCACCCCGGACCATGGTTCCGACCGCCACCCCGGACCTTGGTTCCGACCGCCACCCCGGACCTTGGTTCCGACCGCCACCCCGGACCTTGGTTCCGACCGCCACCCCGGACCTTGGTTCCGACCGCCACCCCGGACCTTGGTTCCGACCGCCACCCCGGACCTTGGTGCCGAATGCGAACCCGGACATTGGTTCCGACAGCCAGCCTGGACCTTGGTTCCGACCGGCACGTCGGACCGTGGTATCACCTGCCCCCCCGGACCTTGGTACCGACCACCACCCCGGACCTTGGTCCCGACCGCCACCCCGGACCTTGGTCCCGACAGCCACCACGGACCTTGGTCCCGACCGCCACCTCGGACCTTGGTCCCGACCGCCACCCCGGACCTTGGTCCCGACCGCCACCCCGGACCTTGGTCCCGACCGCCACCCCGGACCTTGGTCCCGACCGCCACCCCGGACCTTGGTCCCGACCGCCACCCCGGACCTTGGTCCCGACCGCCACCCCGGACCTTGGTTCCGACCGCCACCCCGGACCTTGGTTCCGACCGCCACCCCGGACCTTGGTTCCGACCGCCACCCCGGACCTTGGTTCCGACCGCCACCCCGGACCTTGGTTCCGACCGCCACCCCGGACCTTGGTTCCGACCGCCACCCCGGACCTTGGTTCCGACCGCCACCCCGGACCTTGGTTCCGACCGCCACCCCGGACCTTGGTTCCGACCGCCACCCCGGACATTGGTGCCGAATGCGAACCCGGACATTGGTTCCGACCGCCAGCCTGGACCTTGGTTCCGACCGGCACGCCGGACCGTGGTATCACCTGCCCCCCCGGACCTTGGTACCGACCGCCACCCCGGACCTTGGTTCCGACCGCCACCCCGGACCTTGGTTCCGACCGCCACCCAGGACCTTGGTTCCGACCGCCACCCCGGACCTTGGTTCCGACCGCCACCCCGGACCTTGGTTCCGCCCAGCACCTCGGACCTTGGCTCAGAACGCTACCCCATACCTTGATTCCGAGCGCCACCCCGGACCTTGGTTCCGACCGCCACCCCGGACCTTGGTTCCGACCGCCACCCCGGACCTTGGTTCCGACCGCCACCCCGGACCTTGGTTCCGACCGCCACCCCGGACCTTGGTTCCGACCGCCACCCCGGACCTTGGTTCCGACCGCCACCCCGGACCTTGGTTCCGACGGCCACCCCGGACCTTGGTTCCGACCGCCACCCCGGACCTTGGTTCCGACCGCCACCCCGGACCTTGGTTCCGACCGCCACCCCGGACCTTGGTTCCGACCGCCACCCCGGAACTTGGTTCCGACCGCCACCCCGGACCTTGGTTCCGACCGCCACCCCGGACCTTGGTTCCGACCGCCACCCCGGACCTTGGTTCCGACCGCCACCCCGGACCTTGGTTCCGACCGCCACCCCGGACCTTGGTTCCGACCGCCACCCCGGACCTTGGTTCCGACCGCCACCCCGGACCTTGGTTCCGACCGCCACCCCGGACCTTGGTTCCGACCGCCACCCCGGACCTTGGTTCCGACCGCCACCCCGGACCTTGGTTCCGACGGCCACCCCGGACCTTGGTTCCGACCGCCACCCCGGACCTTGGTTCCGACCGCCATCCCGGACCTTGATTCCGACCGCCACCCCGGACCTTGGTGCCGAATGCGAACCCGGACCTTGATTCCGACCGCCACCCCGGACCTTGGTGCCGAATGCGAACCCGGACATTGGTTCCGACCGCCAGCCTGGACCTTGGTTCCGACCGGCACGCCGGACCGTGGTATCACCTGCCCCCCCGGACCTTGGTACCGACCGCCACCCCGGACCTTGGTTCCGACCGCCACCCCGGACCTTGGTTCCGACCGCCACCCAGGACCTTGGTTCCGACCGCCACCCCGGACCTTGGTTCCGACCGCCACCCCGGACCTTGGTTCCGCCCAGCACCTCGGACCTTGGCTCAGAACGCTACCCCATACCTTGATTCCGAGCGCCACCCCGGACCTTGGTTCCGACCGCCACCCCGGACCTTGGTTCCGACCGCCACCCCGGACCTTGGTTCCGACCGCCACCCCGGACCTTGGTTCCGACCGCCACCCCGGACCTTGGTTCCGACCGCCACCCCGGACCTTGGTTCCGACCGCCACCCCGGACCTTGGTTCCGACCGCCACCCCGGACCTTGGTTCCGACCGCCACCCCGGACCTTGGTTCCGACCGCCACCCCGGACCTTGGTTCCGACCGCCACCCCGGACCTTGGTTCCGACCGCCACCCCGGAACTTGGTTCCGACCGCCACCCCGGACCTTGGTTCCGACCGCCACCCCGGACCTTGGTTCCGACCGCCACCCCGGACCTTGGTTCCGACCGCCACCCCGGACCTTGGTTCCGACCGCCACCCCGGACCTTGGTTCCGACCGCCACCCCGGACCTTGGTTCCGACCGCCACCCCGGACCTTGGTTCCGACCGCCACCCCGGACCTTGGTTCCGACCGCCACCCTGGACCTTGGTTCCGACCGCCACCCCGGACCTTGGTTCCGACCGCCATCCCGGACCTTGGTTCCGACCGCCACCCCGGACCTTGGTTCCGACCGCCACCCCGGACCTTGGTTCCGACCGCCACCCCGGACCTTGGTTCCGACCGCCACCCCGGACCTTGGTTCCGACCGCCACCCCGGACCTTGGTTCCGACCGCCACCCCGGACCTTGGTGCCGAATGCGAACCCGGACATTGGTTCCGACCGCCAGCCTGGACCTTGGTTCCGACCGGCACGTCGGACCGTGGTATCACCTGCCCCCCCGGACCTTGGTACCGACCGCCACCCCGGACCTTGGTTCCGACCGCCACCCCGGACCTTGGTTCCGACCGCCACCCCGGACCTTGGTCCCGACCGCCACCCCGGACCTTGGTTCCGACCGCCACCCCGGACCTTGGTTCCGACCGCCACCCCGGACCTTGGTTCCGACCGCCACCCCGGACCTTGGTTCCGACCGCCACCCCGGACCTTGGTTCCGACCGCCACCCCGGACCTTGGTTCCGACCGCCACCCCGGACCTTGGTTCCGACCGCCACCCCGGACCTTGGTTCCGACCGCCACCCCGGAACTTGGTTCCGACCGCCACCCCGGACCTTGGTTCCGACCGCCACCCCGGACCTTGGTTCCGACCGCCACCCCGGACCTTGGTTCCGACCGCCACCCCGGACCTTGGTTCCGACCGCCACCCCGGACCTTGGTTCCGACCGCCACCCCGGACCTTGGTTCCGACCGCCACCCCGGACCTTGGTTCCGACCGCCACCCCGGACCTTGGTTCCGACCGCCACCCCGGACCTTGGTTCCGACCGCCACCCCGGACCTTGGTTCCGACCGCCACCCCGGACCTTGGTTCCGACCGCCACCCCGGACCTTGGTTCCGACCGCCATCCCGGACCTTGATTCCGACCGCCACCCCGGACCTTGGTGCCGAATGCGAACCCGGACCTTGATTCCGACCGCCACCCCGGACCTTGGTGCCGAATGCGAACCCGGACATTGGTTCCGACCGCCAGCCTGGACCTTGGTTCCGACCGGCACGCCGGACCGTGGTATCACCTGCCCCCCCGGACCTTGGTACCGACCGCCACCCCGGACCTTGGTTCCGACCGCCACCCCGGACCTTGGTTCCGACCGCCACCCAGGACCTTGGTTCCGACCGCCACCCCGGACCTTGGTTCCGACCGCCACCCCGGACCTTGGTTCCGCCCAGCACCTCGGACCTTGGCTCAGAACGCTACCCCATACCTTGATTCCGAGCGCCACCCCGGACCTTGGTTCCGACCGCCACCCCGGACCTTGGTTCCGACCGCCACCCCGGACCTTGGTTCCGACCGCCACCCCGGACCTTGGTTCCGACCGCCACCCCGGACCTTGGTTCCGACCGCCACCCCGGACCTTGGTTCCGACCGCCACCCCGGACCTTGGTTCCGACCGCCACCCCGGACCTTGGTTCCGACCGCCACCCCGGACCTTGGTTCCGACCGCCACCCCGGACCTTGGTTCCGACCGCCACCCCGGACCTTGGTTCCGACCGCCACCCCGGAACTTGGTTCCGACCGCCACCCCGGACCTTGGTTCCGACCGCCACCCCGGACCTTGGTTCCGACCGCCACCCCGGACCTTGGTTCCGACCGCCACCCCGGACCTTGGTTCCGACCGCCACCCCGGACCTTGGTTCCGACCGCCACCCCGGACCTTGGTTCCGACCGCCACCCCGGACCTTGGTTCCGACCGCCACCCCGGACCTTGGTTCCGACCGCCACCCCGGACCTTGGTTCCGACCGCCACCCCGGACCTTGGTTCCGACCGCCACCCCGGACCTTGGTTCCGACCGCCACCCCGGACCTTGGTTCCGACCGCCACCCCGGACCTTGGTTCCGACCGCCACCCCGGACCTTGGTTCCGACCGCCACCCCGGACCTTGGTTCCGACCGCCACCCCGGACCTTGGTTCCGACCGCCACCCCGGACCTTGGTTCCGACCGCCACCCCGGACCTTGGTGCCGAATGCGAACCCGGACATTGGTTCCGACCGCCAGCCTGGACCTTGGTTCCGACCGGCACGTCGGACCGTGGTATCACCTGCCCCCCCGGACCTTGGTACCGACCGCCACCCCGGACCTTGGTTCCGACCGCCACCCCGGACCTTGGTTCCGACCGCCACCCCGGACCTTGGTCCCGACCGCCACCCCGGACCTTGGTTCCGACCGCCACCCCGGACCTTGGTTCCGACCGCCACCCCGGACCTTGGTTCCGACCGCCACCCCGGACCTTGGTTCCGACCGCCACCCCGGACCTTGGTTCCGACCGCCACCCCGGACCTTGGTTCCGACCGCCACCCCGGACCTTGGTTCCGACCGCCACCCCGGACCTTGGTTCCGACCGCCACCCCGGACCTTGGTTCCGACCGCCACCCCGGACCTTGGTTCCGACCGCCACCCCGGACCTTGGTTCCGACCGCCACCCCGGACCTTGGTTCCGACCGCCACCCCGGACCTTGGTTCCGACCGCCACCCCGGACCTTGGTTCCGACCGCCACCCCGGACCTTGGTTCCGACCGCCACCCCGGACCTTGGTTCCGACCGCCACCCCGGACCTTGGTTCCGACCGCCACCCCGGACCTTGGTTCCGACCGCCACCCCGGACCTTGGTTCCGACCGCCACCCCGGACCTTGGTTCCGACCGCCACCCCGGACCTTGGTTCCGACCGCCACCCCGGACCTTGGTTCCGACCGCCACCCCGGACCTTGGTTCCGACCGCCACCCCGGACCTTGGTTCCGACCGCCACCCCGGACCTTGATTCCGACCGCCACCCCGGACCTTGGTGCCGAATGCGAACCCGGACATTGGTTCCGACCGCCAGCCTGGACCTTGGTTCCGACCGGCACGCCGGACCGTGGCATCACCTGCCCCCCCGGACCTTGGTACCGACCGCCACCCCGGACCTTGGTTCTGACCGCCACCTCCACCTTGGTTCCGACCGCCACCCCGGACCTTGGTTCCGACCGCCACCCCGGACCTTGGTTCCGACCGGCACCGCGGACCTTGGATCCGCCCAGCACCTCGGACCTTGGCTCAGAACGCTACCCCATACCTTGATTCCGAGCGCCACCCCGGACCTTGGTCCCGACCGCCACCCCGGACCTTGGTCCCGACCGCCACCCCGGACCTTGGTCCCGACCGCCACCCCGGACCTTGGTCCCGACCGCCACCCCGGACCTTGGTCCCGACCGCCACCCCGGACCTTGGTCCCGACCGCCACCCCGGACCTTGGTCCCGACCGCCACCCCGGACCTTGGTCCCGACCGCCACCCCGGACCTTGGTCCCGACCGCCACCCCGGACCTTGGTTCCGACCGCCACCCCGGACCTTGGTTCCGACCGCCACCCCGGACCTTGGTTCCGACCGCCACCCCGGACCTTGGTTCCGACCGCCACCCCGGACCTTGGTTCCGACCGCCACCCCGGACCTTGGTTCCGACCGCCACCCCGGACCTTGGTTCCGACCGCCACCCCGGACCTTGGTTCCGACCGCCACCCCGGACCTTGGTTCCGACCGCCACCACGGACCTTGGTTCCGACCGCCACCCCGGACCTTGGTTCCGACCGCCACCCCGGACCTTGGTTCCGACCGCCACCCCGGACCTTGGTTCCGACCGCCACCCCGGACCTTGGTTCCGACCGCCACCCCGGACCTTGGTCCCGACCGCCACCCCGGACCTTGGTCCCGACCGCCACCCCGGACCTTGGTTCCGACCGCCACCCCGGACCTTGGTTCCGACCGCCACCCCGGACCTTGGTCCCGACCGCCACCCCGGACCTTGGTTCCGACCGCCACCCCGGACCTTGGTCCCGACCGCCACCCCGGACCTTGGTTCCGACCGCCACCCCGGACCTTGGTTCCGACCGCCACCCCGGACCTTGGTTCCGACCGCCACCCCGGACCTTGGTTCCGACCGCCACCCCGGACCTTGGTTCCGACCGCCACCCCGGACCTTGGTTCCGACCGCCACCCCGGACCTTGGTTCCGACCGCCACCCCGGACCTTGGTTCCGACCGCCACCCCGGACCTTGGTTCCGACCGCCACCCCGGACCTTGGTTCCGACCGCCACCCCGGACCCTGGTTCCGACCGCCACCCCGGACCTTGGTTCCGACCGCCACCCCGGACCTTGGTTCCGACCGCCACCCCGGACCTTGGCTCCGACCGCCACCCCGGACCTTGGTTCCGACCGCCACCCCGGACCTTGGTTCCGACCGCCACCCCGGACCTTGGTTCCGACCGCCACCCCGGACCTTGGTTCCGACCGCCACCCCGGACCTTGGTTCCGACCGCCACCCCGGACCTTGGTTCCGACCGCCACCCCGGACCTTGGTTCCGACCGCCACCCCGGACCTTGGTTCCGACCGCCACCCCGGACCTTGGTTCCGACCGCCACCCCGGACCTTGGTTCCGACCGCCACCCCGGACCTTGGTTCCGACCGCCACCCCGGACCTTGGTTCCGACCGCCACCCCGGACCTTGGTGCCGAATGCGAACCCGGACATTGGTTCCGACCGCCAGCCTGGACCTTGGTTCCGACCGGCACGTCGGACCGTGGTATCACCTGCCCCCCCGGACCTTGGTACCGACCGCCACCCCGGACCTTGGTCCCGACCGCCACCCCGGACCTTGGTCCCGACAGCCACCACGGACCTTGGTCCCGACCGCCACCCCGGACCTTGGTCCCGACCGCCACCCCGGACCTTGGTCCCGACCGCCACCCCGGACCTTGGTTCCGACCGCCACCCCGGACCTTGGTTCCGACCGCCACCCCGGACCTTGGTTCCGACCGCCACCCCGGACCTTGGTTCCGACCGCCACCCCGGACCTTGGTTCCGACCGCCACCCCGGACCTTGGTTCCGACCGCCACCCCGGACCTTGGTTCCGACCGCCACCCTGGACCTTGGTTCCGACCGCCACCCCGGACCTTGGTTCCGACCGCCACCCCGGACCTTGGTTCCGACCGCCACCCCGGACCTTGGTTCCGACCGCCACCCCGGACCTTGGTTCCGACCGCCACCCCGGACCTTGGTTCCGACCGCCACCCCGGACCTTGGTTCCGACCGCCACCCCGGACCTTGGTTCCGACCGCCACCCCGGACCTTGGTGCCGAATGCGAACCCGGACATTGGTTCCGACCGCCAGCCTGGACCTTGGTTCCGACCGGCACGTCGGACCGTGGTATCACCTGCCCCCCCGGACCTTGGTACCGACCGCCACCCCGGACCTTGGTTCCGACCGCCACCCCGGACCTTGGTTCCGACCGCCACCCCGGACCTTGGTCCCGACCGCCACCCCGGACCTTGGTTCCGACCGCCACCCCGGACCTTGGTTCCGACCGCCACCCCGGACCTTGGTTCCGACCGCCACCCCGGACCTTGGTTCCGACCGCCACCCCGGACCTTGGTTCCGACCGCCACCCCGGACCTTGGTTCCGACCGCCACCCCGGACCTTGGTTCCGACCGCCACCCCGGACCTTGGTTCCGACCGCCACCCCGGACCTTGGTTCCGACCGCCACCCCGGACCTTGGTTCCGACCGCCACCCCGGACCTTGGTTCCGACCGCCACCCCGGACCTTGGTTCCGACCGCCACCCCGGACCTTGGTTCCGACCGCCACCCCGGACCTTGGTTCCGACCGCCACCCCGGACCTTGGTTCCGACCGCCACCCCGGACCTTGGTTCCGACCGCCACCCCGGACCTTGGTTCCGACCGCCACCCCGGACCTTGGTTCCGACCGCCACCCCGGACCTTGGTTCCGACCGCCACCCCGGACCTTGGTTCCGACCGCCACCCCGGACCTTGGTTCCGACCGCCACCCCGGACCTTGGTTCCGACCGCCACCCCGGACCTTGGTTCCGACCGCCACCCCGGACCTTGGTTCCGACCGCCACCCCGGACCTTGATTCCGACCGCCACCCCGGACCTTGGTGCCGAATGCGAACCCGGACATTGGTTCCGACCGCCAGCCTGGACCTTGGTTCCGACCGGCACGCCGGACCGTGGCATCACCTGCCCCCCCGGACCTTGGTACCGACCGCCACCCCGGACCTTGGTTCTGACCGCCACCTCCACCTTGGTTCCGACCGCCACCCCGGACCTTGGTTCCGACCGCCACCCCGGACCTTGGTTCCGACCGGCACCGCGGACCTTGGATCCGCCCAGCACCTCGGACCTTGGCTCAGAACGCTACCCCATACCTTGATTCCGAGCGCCACCCCGGACCTTGGTCCCGACCGCCACCCCGGACCTTGGTCCCGACCGCCACCCCGGACCTTGGTCCCGACCGCCACCCCGGACCTTGGTCCCGACCGCCACCCCGGACCTTGGTCCCGACCGCCACCCCGGACCTTGGTCCCGACCGCCACCCCGGACCTTGGTCCCGACCGCCACCCCGGACCTTGGTCCCGACCGCCACCCCGGACCTTGGTCCCGACCGCCACCCCGGACCTTGGTTCCGACCGCCACCCCGGACCTTGGTTCCGACCGCCACCCCGGACCTTGGTTCCGACCGCCACCCCGGACCTTGGTTCCGACCGCCACCCCGGACCTTGGTTCCGACCGCCACCCCGGACCTTGGTTCCGACCGCCACCCCGGACCTTGGTTCCGACCGCCACCCCGGACCTTGGTTCCGACCGCCACCCCGGACCTTGGTTCCGACCGCCACCACGGACCTTGGTTCCGACCGCCACCCCGGACCTTGGTTCCGACCGCCACCCCGGACCTTGGTTCCGACCGCCACCCCGGACCTTGGTTCCGACCGCCACCCCGGACCTTGGTTCCGACCGCCACCCCGGACCTTGGTCCCGACCGCCACCCCGGACCTTGGTCCCGACCGCCACCCCGGACCTTGGTTCCGACCGCCACCCCGGACCTTGGTTCCGACCGCCACCCCGGACCTTGGTCCCGACCGCCACCCCGGACCTTGGTTCCGACCGCCACCCCGGACCTTGGTCCCGACCGCCACCCCGGACCTTGGTTCCGACCGCCACCCCGGACCTTGGTTCCGACCGCCACCCCGGACCTTGGTTCCGACCGCCACCCCGGACCTTGGTTCCGACCGCCACCCCGGACCTTGGTTCCGACCGCCACCCCGGACCTTGGTTCCGACCGCCACCCCGGACCTTGGTTCCGACCGCCACCCCGGACCTTGGTTCCGACCGCCACCCCGGACCTTGGTTCCGACCGCCACCCCGGACCTTGGTTCCGACCGCCACCCCGGACCCTGGTTCCGACCGCCACCCCGGACCTTGGTTCCGACCGCCACCCCGGACCTTGGTTCCGACCGCCACCCCGGACCTTGGCTCCGACCGCCACCCCGGACCTTGGTTCCGACCGCCACCCCGGACCTTGGTTCCGACCGCCACCCCGGACCTTGGTTCCGACCGCCACCCCGGACCTTGGTTCCGACCGCCACCCCGGACCTTGGTTCCGACCGCCACCCCGGACCTTGGTTCCGACCGCCACCCCGGACCTTGGTTCCGACCGCCACCCCGGACCTTGGTTCCGACCGCCACCCCGGACCTTGGTTCCGACCGCCACCCCGGACCTTGGTTCCGACCGCCACCCCGGACCTTGGTTCCGACCGCCACCCCGGACCTTGGTTCCGACCGCCACCCCGGACCTTGGTGCCGAATGCGAACCCGGACATTGGTTCCGACCGCCAGCCTGGACCTTGGTTCCGACCGGCACGTCGGACCGTGGTATCACCTGCCCCCCCGGACCTTGGTACCGACCGCCACCCCGGACCTTGGTCCCGACCGCCACCCCGGACCTTGGTCCCGACAGCCACCACGGACCTTGGTCCCGACCGCCACCCCGGACCTTGGTGCCGACCGCCACCCCGGACCTTGGTCCCGACCGCCACCCCGGACCTTGGTCCCGACCGCCACCCCGGACCTTGGTCCCGACCGCCACCCCGGACCTTGGTCCCGCCCCCCACCCCGGACCTTGGTCCCGATCGCCACCCCGGACCTTGGTTCCGACTGCCACCCCGGACCTCGGTTCCGACCGCCACCCGGCACCTTGGTTCCGACCGCCACCCCGGACCTTGGTTCCGACCGCCACCCCGGACCTTGGTTCCGACCGCCACCCCGGACCTTGGTTCCGACCGCCACCCCGGACCTTGGTTCCGACCGCCACCCCGGACCTTGGTTCCGACCGCCACCCCGGACCTTGGTTCCGACCGCCACCCCGGACCTTGGTTCCGACCGCCACCCCGGACCTTGGTGCCGAATGCGAACCCGGACATTGGTTCCGACCGCCAGCCTGGACCTTGGTTCCGACCGGCACGCCGGACCGTGTTATCACCTGCCCCCCCGGACCTTGGTACCAACCGCCACCCCGGACCTTGGTTCCGACCGCCACCCCGGACCTTGGTTCCGACCGCCACCCAGGACCTTGGTTCCGACCGCCACCCCGGACCTTGGTTCCGACCGCCACCCCGGACCTTGGTTCCGTCCAGCACCTCGGACCTTGGCTCAGAACGCTACCCCATACCTTGATTCCGAGCGCCACCCCGGACCTTGGTTCCGACCGCCACCCCGGACCTTGGTTCCGACCGCCACCCCGGACCTTGGTTCCGACCGCCACCCCGGACCTTGGTTCCGACCGCCACCCCGGACCTTGGTTCCGACCGCCACCCCGGACCTTGGTTCCGACCGCCACCCCGGACCTTGGTTCCGACCGCCACCCCGGACTTTGGTTCCGACCGCCACCCCGGACCTTGGTTCCGACCGCCACCCCGGACCTTGGTTCCGACCGCCACCCCGGACCTTGGTTCCGATCGCCACCCCGGACCTTGGTTGCGACCGCCACCCCGGACCTTGGTTCCGACCGCCACCCCGGACCTTGGTTCCGACCGCCACCCCGGACCTTGGTTCCGACCGCCACCCCGGACCTTGGTTCCGACCGCCACCCCGGACCTTGGTTCCGACCGCCACCCCGGACCTTGGTTCCGACCGCCACCCCGGACCTTGGTTCCGACCGCCACCCCGGACCTTGGTTCCGACCGCCACCCCGGACCTTGGCTCCGACCGCCACCCAGGACCTTGGTTCCGACCGCCACCCCGGACCTTGGTTCCGACCGCCACCCCGGACCTTGGTTCCGACCGCCACCCCGGACCTTGGTTCCGACCGCCACCCCGGACCTTGGTTCCGACCGCCACCCCGGACCTTGGTTCCGACCGCCACCCCGGACTTTGGTTCCGACCGCCACCCCGGACCTTGGTTCCGACCGCCACCCCGGACCTTGGTTCCGACCGCCACCCCGGACCTTGGTTCCGATCGCCACCCCGGACCTTGGTTGCGACCGCCACCCCGGACCTTGGTTCCGACCGCCACCCCGGACCTTGGTTCCGACCGCCACCCCGGACCTTGGTTCCGACCGCCACCCCGGACCTTGGTTCCGACCGCCACCCCGGACCTTGGTTCCGACCGCCACCCCGGACCTTGGTTCCGACCGCCACCCCGGACCTTGGTTCCGACCGCCACCCCGGACCTTGGTTCCGACCGCCACCCCGGACCTTGGCTCCGACCGCCACCCAGGACCTTGGTTCCGACCGCCACCCCGGACCTTGGTTCCGACCGCCACCCCGGACCTTGGTTCCAACCGCCACCCCGGACCTTGGTTCCGACCGCCACCCCGGACCTTGGTTCCGACCGCCACCCCGGACCTTGGTTCCGACCGCCACCCCGGACCATGGTTCCGACCGCCACCCCGGACCTTGGTTCCGACCGCCACCCCGGACCTTGGTTCCGACCGCCACCCCGGACCTTGGTTCCGACCGCCACCCCGGACCTTGGTTCCGACCGCCACCCCGGACCTTGGTTCCGACCGCCACCCCGGACCTTGGTTCCGACCGCCATCCCGGACCTTGGTTCCGACCGCCACCCCGGACCTTGGTTCCGACCGCCACCCCGGACCTTGGTGCCGAATGCGAACCCGGACATTGGTTCCGACCGCCAGCCTGGACCTTGGTTCCGACCGGCACGTCGGACCGTGGTATCACCTGCCCCCCCGGACCTTGGTACCGACCGCCACCCCGGACCTTGGTCCCGACCGCCACCCCGGACCTTGGTCCCGACAGCCACCACGGACCTTGGTCCCGACCGCCACCCCGGACCTTGGTCCCGACCGCCACCCCGGACCTTGGTCCCGACCGCCACCCCGGACCTTGGTCCCGACCGCCACCCCGGACCTTGGTCCCGACCGCCACCCCGGACCTTGGTCCCGACCGCCACCCCGGACCTTGGTTCCGACCGCCACCCCGGACCTTGGTTCCGACCGCCACCCCGGACCTTGGTTCCGACCGCCACCCCGGACCTTGGTTCCGACCGCCACCCCGGACCTTGGTTCCGAACGCCACCCCGGACCTTGGTTCCGACCGCCACCCCGGACCTTGGTTCCGACCGCCACCCCGGACCTTGGTTCCGACCGCCACTCCGGACCTTGGTTCCGACCGCCACCCCGGACCTTGGTGCCGAATGCGAACCCGGACATTGGTTCCGACCGCCAGCCTGGACCTTGGTTCCGACCGGCACGCCGGACCGTGGTATCACCTGCCCCCCCGGACCTTGTTTCTGACCGCCACCTCCACCTTTGTTCCGACCGCCACCCCGGACCTTGGTTCCGACCGCCACCCCGGACCTTGGTTCGGACCGCCACCCAGGACCTTGGTTCCGACCGCCACCCCGGACCTTGATTCCGACCGCCACCCCGGACCTTGGTTCCGTCCAGCACCTCGGACCTTGGCTCAGAACGCTACCCCATACCTTGATTCCGAGCGCCACCCCGGACCTTGGTTCCGACCGCCACCCCGGACCTTGGTTCCGACCGCCACCACGGACCTTGGTCCCGACCGCCACCCCGGACCTTCGTCCCGACCGCCACCCCGGACCTTCGTCCCGACCGCCATCCCGGACCTTGGTAACGACCGCCACCCCGGACCTTGGTTCCGACCGCCACCCCGGACCTTGGTTCCGACCGCCACCCCGGACCTTGGTTCCGACCGCCACCCCGGACCTTGGTTCCGACCGCCACCCCGGACCTTGGTTCCGACCGCCACCCCGGACCTTGGTTCCGACCGCCACCCCGGACCTTGGTTCCGACCGCCACCCCGGACCTTGGTTCCGACCGCCACCCCGGACCTTGGTTCCGACCGCCACCCCGGACCTTGGTTCCGACCGCCACCCCGGACCTTGGTTCCGACCGCCACCCCGGACCTTGGTTCCGACCGCCACCCCGGACCTTGGTTCCGACCGCCACCCCGGACCTTGGTCCCGACCGCCACCCCGGACCTTGGTTCCGACCGCCACCCCGGACCTTGGTTCCGACCGCCACCCCGGACCTTGGTTCCGACCGCCACCCCGGACCTTGGTTCCGACCGCCACCCCGGACCTTGGTTCCGACCGCCACCCCGGACCTTGGTTCCGACCGCCACCCCGGACCTTGGTTCCGACCGCCACCCCGGACCTTGGTGCCGAATGCGAACCCGGACATTGGTTCCGACCGCCAGCCTGGACCTTGGTTCCGACCGGCACGCCGGACCGTGGCATCACTTGCCCCCCCGGACCTTGGTACCGACCGCCACCCCGGACCTTGGTTCTGACCGCCACCTCCACCTTTGTTCCGACCGCCACCCCGGACGTTGGTTCCGACCGCCACCCCGGACCTTGGTTCCGACCGCCACCCAGGACCTTGGTTCCGACCGCCACCCCGGACCTTGGTTCCGACCGGCACCGCGGACCTTGGTCCCGTCCAGCACCTCGGACCTTGGCTCAGAACGCTACCCCATACCTTGATTCCGAGCGCCACCCCGGACCTTGGTCCCGACCGCCACCCCGGACCTTGGTCCCGACCGCCACCCCGGACCTTGGTCCCGACCGCCACCCCGGACCTTGGTCCCGACCGCCACCCCGGACCTTGGTCCCGACCGCCACCCCGGACCTTGGTCCCGACCGCCACCCCGGACCTTGGTCCCGACCGCCACCCCGGACCTTGGTCCCGACCGCCACCCCGGACCTTGGTCCCGACCGCCACCCCGGACATTGGTCCCGACCGCCACCCCGGACATTGGTCCCGACCGCCACCCCGGACATTGGTCCCGACCGCCACCCCGGACCTTGGTCCCGACCGCCACCCCGGACCTTGGTCCCGACCGCCACCCCGGACCTTGGTCCCGACCGCCACCCCGGACCTTGGTCCCGACCGCCACCCCGGACCTTGGTCCCGACCGCCACCCCGGACCTTGGTCCCGACCGCCACCCCGGACCTTGGTCCCGACCGCCACCCCGGACCTTGGTCCCGACCGCCACCCCGGACCTTGGTCCCGACCGCCACCCCGGAACTTGGTCCCGACCGCCACCCCGGACCTTGGTCCCGACCGCCACCCCGTACCTTGGTTCCGACCGCCACCCCGGACCTTGGTTCCGACCGCCACCCCGGACCTTGGTTCCGACCGCCACCCCGGACCTTGCTTCCGACCGCCACCCCGGACCTTGGTTCCGACCGCCACCCCGGACCTTGGTTCCGACCGCCACCCCGGACCTTGGTTCCGACCGCCACCCCGGACCTTGGTTCCGACCGCCACCCCGGACCTTGGTCCCGACCGCCACCCCGGACCTTGGTTCCGACCGCCACCCCGGACCTTGGTTCCGACCGCCACCCCGGACCTTGGTTCCGACCGCCACCCCGGACCTTGGTTCCGACCGCCACCCCGGACCTTGGTTCCGACCGCCACCCCGGACCTTGGTTCCGACCGCCACCCCGGACCTTGGTTCCGACCGCCACCCCGGACCTTGGTTCCGACCGCCACCCCGGACCTTGGTTCCGACCGCCACCCCGGACCTTGGTTCCGACCGCCACCTCGGACCCTGGTTCCGACCGCCACCCCGGACCTTGGTTCCGACCGCCACCCCGGACCTTGGTTCCGACCGCCACCCCGGACCTTGGTTCCGACCGCCACCCCGGACCTTGGCTCCGACCGCCACCCCGGACCTTGGTTCCGACCGCCACCCCGGACCTTGGTTCCGACCGCCACCCCGGACCTTGGTTCCGACCGCCACCCCGGACCTTGGTTCCGACCGCCACCCCGGACCTTGGTTCCGACCGCCACCCCGGACCTTGGTTCCGACCGCCACCCCGGACCTTGGTTCCGACCGCCACCCCGGACCTTGGTTCCGACCGCCACCCCGGACCTTGGTTCCGACCGCCACCCCGGACCTTGGTTCCGACCGCCACCCCGGACCTTGGTTCCGACCGCCACCCCGGACCTTGGTTCCGACCGCCACCCCGGACCTTGGTGCCGAATGCGAACCCGGACATTGGTTCCGACCGCCAGCCTGGACCTTGGTTCCGACCGGCACGTCGGACCGTGGTATCACCTGCCCCCCCGGACCTTGGTACCGACCGCCACCCCGAACCTTGGTCCCGACCGCCACCCCGGACCTTGGTCCCGACAGCCACCACGGACCTTGGTCCCGACCGCCACCCCGGACCTTGATCCCGACCGCCACCCCGGACCTTGGTCCCGACCGCCACCCCGGACCTTGGTCCCGACCGCCACCCCGGACCTTGGTCCCGACCGCCACCCCGGACCTTGGTCCCGACCCCCACCCCGGACCTTGGTCCCGACCGCCACCCCGGACCTTGGTTCCGACTGCCACCCCGGACCTCGGTTCCGACCGCCACCCGGCACCTTGGTTCCGACCGCCACCCCGGACCTTGGTTCCGACCGCCACCCCGGTCCTTGGTTCCGACCGCCACTCCGGACCTTGGTTCCGACCGCCACCCCGGACCTTGGTGCCGAATGCGAACCCGGACATTGGTTCCGACCGCCAGCCTGGACCTTGGTTCCGACCGGCACGCCGGACCGTGGTATCACCTGCCCCCCCGGACCTTGGTACCGACCGCCACCCCGGACCTTGTTTCTGACCGCCACCTCCACCTTTGTTCCGACCGCCACCCCGGACCTTGGTTCCGACCGCCACCCCGGACCTTGGTTCGGACCGCCACCCAGGACCTTGGTTCCGACCGCCACCCCGGACCTTGATTCCGACCGCCACCCCGGACCTTGGTTCCGTCCAGCACCTCGGACCTTGGCTCAGAACGCTACCCCATACCTTGATTCCGAGCGCCACCCCGGACCTTGGTTCCGACCGCCACCCCGGACCTTGGTTCCGACCGCCACCACGGACCTTGGTCCCGACCGCCACCCCGGACCTTCGTCCCGACCGCCACCCCGGACCTTCGTCCCGACCGCCATCCCGGACCTTGGTTCCGACCGCCACCCCGGACCTTGGTTCCGACCGCCACCCCGGACCTTGGTTCCGACCGCCACCCCGGACCTTGGTTCCGACCGCCACCCCGGACCTTGGTTCCGACCGCCACCCCGGACCTTGGTTCCGACCGCCACCCCGGACCTTGGTTCCGACCGCCACCCCGGACCTTGGTTCCGACCGCCACCCCGGACCTTGGTTCCGACCGCCACCCCGGACCTTGGTTCCGACCGCCACCCCGGACCTTGGTTCCGACCGCCACCCCGGACCTTGGTTCCGACCGCCACCCCGGACCTTGGTTCCGACCGCCACCCCGGACCTTGGTTCCGACCGCCACCCCGGACCTTGGTTCCGACCGCCACCCCGGACCTTGGTTCCGACCGCCACCCCGGACCTTGGTTCCGACCGCCACCCCGGACCTTGGTTCCGACCGCCACCCCGGACCTTGGTTCCGACCGCCACCCCGGACCTTGGTTCCGACCTCCACCCCGGACCTTGGTTCCGACCGCCACCCCGGACCTTGGTCCCGACCGCCACCCCGGACCTTGGTCCCGACCGCCACCCCGGACCTTGGTTCCGACCGCCACCCCGGACCTTGGTTCCGACCGCCACCCCGGACCTTGGTTCCGACCGCCACCCCGGACCTTGGTTCCGACCGCCACCCCGGACCTTGGTTCCGACCGCCACCCCGGACCTTGGTTCCGACCGCCACCCCGGACCTTGGTGCCGACCGCCACCCCGGACCTTGGTGCCGAATGCGAACCCGGACATTGGTTCCGACCGCCAGCCTGGACCTTGGTTCCGACCGGCACGCCGGACCGTGGCATCACTTGCCCCCCCGGACCTTGGTACCGACCGCCACCCCGGACCTTGGTTCTGACCGCCACCTCCACCTTTGTTCCGACCGCCACCCCGGACCTTGGTTCCGACCGCCACCCCGGACCTTGGTTCCGACCGCCACCCAGGACCTTGGTTCCGACCGCCACCCCGGACCTTGGTTCCGACCGGCACCGCGGACCTCGGTCCCGTCCAGCACCTCGGACCTTGGCTCAGAACGCTACCCCATACCTTGATTCCGAGCGCCACCCCGGACCTTGGTCCCGACCGCCACCCCGGACCTTGGTCCCGACCGCCACCCCGGACCTTGGTCCCGACCGCCACCCCGGACCTTGGTCCCGACCGCCACCCCGGACCTTGGTTCCGACCGCCACCCCGGACCTTGGTGCCGAATGCGAACCCGGACATTGGTTCCGACCGCCAGCCTGGACCTTGGTTCCGACCGGCACGTCGGACCGTGGTATCACCTGCCCCCCCGGACCTTGGTACCGACCGCCACCCCGGACCTTGGTCCCGACCGCCACCCCGGACCTTGGTCCCGACAGCCACCACGGACCTTGGTCCCGACCGCCACCCCGGACCTTGGTCCCGACCGCCACCCCGGACCTTGGTCCCGACCGCCACCCCGGACCTTGGTCCCGACCGCCACCCCGGACCTTGGTCCCGACCGCCACCCCGGACCTTGGTCCCGACCGCCACCCCGGACCTTGGTCCCGACCGCCACCCCGGACCTTGGTTCCGACCGCCACCCCGGACCTTGGTTCCGACCGCCACCCCGGACCTTGGTTCCGACCGCCACCCCGGACCTTGGTTCCGACCGCCACCCCGGACCTTGGTTCCGAACGCCACCCCGGACCTTGGTTCCGACCGCCACCCCGGACCTTGGTTCCGACCGCCACCCCGGACCTTGGTTCCGACCGCCACTCCGGACCTTGGTTCCGACCGCCACCCCGGACCTTGGTGCCGAATGCGAACCCGGACATTGGTTCCGACCGCCAGCCTGGACCTTGGTTCCGACCGGCACGCCGGACCGTGGTATCACCTGCCCCCCCGGACCTTGGTACCGACCGCCACCCCGGACCTTGTTTCTGACCGCCACCTCCACCTTTGTTCCGACCGCCACCCCGGACCTTGGTTCCGACCGCCACCCCGGACCTTGGTTCGGACCGCCACCCAGGACCTTGGTTCCGACCGCCACCCCGGACCTGGATTCCGACCGCCACCCCGGACCTTGGTTCCGTCCAGCACCTCGGACCTTGGCTCAGAACGCTACCCCATACCTTGATTCCGAGCGCCACCCCGGACCTTGGTTCCGACCGCCACCCCGGACCTTGGTTCCGACCGCCACCACGGACCTTGGTCCCGACCGCCACCCCGGACCTTCGTCCCGACCGCCACCCCGGACCTTCGTCCCGACCGCCATCCCGGACCTTGGTAACGACCGCTACCGCGGACCTTGGTTCCGACCGGCACGCCGGACCGTGGCATCACTTGCCCCCCCGGACCTTGGTTCCGACCGCCACCCCGGACCTTGGTTCCGACCGCCACCCCGGACCTTGGTTCCGACCGCCACCCCGGACCTTGGTTCCGACCGCCACCCCGGACCTTGGTTCCGACCGCCACCCCGGACCTTGGTTCCGACCGCCACCCCGGACCTTGGTTCCGACCGCCACCCCGGACCTTGGTTCCGACCGCCACCCCGGACCTTGGTTCCGACCGCCACCCCGGACCTTGGTTCCGACCGCCACCCCGGACCTTGGTTCCGACCGCCACCCCGGACCTTGGTTCCGACCGCCACCCCGGACCTTGGTTCCGACCGCCACCCCGGACCTTGGTTCCGACCGCCACCCCGGACCTTGGTTCCGACCGCCACCCCGGACCTTGGTTCCGACCGCCACCCCGGACCTTGGTTCCGACCGCCACCCCGGACCTTGGTTCCGACCGCCACCCCGGACCTTGGTTCCGACCGCCACCCCGGACCTTGGTTCCGACCGCCACCCCGGACCTTGGTTCCGACCGCCACCCCGGACCTTGGTCCCGACCGCCACCCCGGACCTTGGTCCCGACCGCCACCCCGGACCTTGGTTCCGACCGCCACCCCGGACCTTGGTTCCGACCGCCACCCCGGACCTTGGTTCCGACCGCCACCCCGGACCTTGGTTCCGACCGCCACCCCGGACCTTGGTTCCGACCGCCACCCCGGACCTTGGTTCCGACCGCCACCCCGGACCTTGGTTCCGACCGCCACCCCGGACCTTGGTGCCGAATGCGAACCCGGACATTGGTTCCGACCGCCAGCCTGGACCTTGGTTCCGACCGGCACGCCGGACCGTGGCATCACTTGCCCCCCCGGACCTTGGTACCGACCGCCACCCCGGACCTTGGTTCTGACCGCCACCTCCACCTTTGTTCCGACCGCCACCCCGGACGTTGGTTCCGACCGCCACCCCGGACCTTGGTTCCGACCGCCACCCAGGACCTTGGTTCCGACCGCCACCCCGGACCTTGGTTCCGACCGGCACCGCGGACCTTGGTCCCGTCCAGCACCTCGGACCTTGGCTCAGAACGCTACCCCATACCTTGATTCCGAGCGCCACCCCGGACCTTGGTCCCGACCGCCACCCCGGACCTTGGTCCCGACCGCCACCCCGGACCTTGGTCCCGACCGCCACCCCGGACCTTGGTCCCGACCGCCACCCCGGACCTTGGTCCCGACCGCCACCCCGGACCTTGGTCCCGACCGCCACCCCGGACCTTGGTCCCGACCGCCACCCCGGACCTTGGTCCCGACCGCCACCCCGGACATTGGTCCCGACCGCCACCCCGGACATTGGTCCCGACCGCCACCCCGGACATTGGTCCCGACCGCCACCCCGGACCTTGGTCCCGACCGCCACCCCGGACCTTGGTCCCGACCGCCACCCCGGACCTTGGTCCCGACCGCCACCCCGGACCTTGGTCCCGACCGCCACCCCGGACCTTGGTCCCGACCGCCACCCCGGACCTTGGTCCCGACCGCCACCCCGGACCTTGGTCCCGACCGCCACCCCGGACCTTGGTCCCGACCGCCACCCCGGACCTTGGTCCCGACCGCCACCCCGGAACTTGGTCCCGACCGCCACCCCGGACCTTGGTCCCGACCGCCACCCCGTACCTTGGTTCCGACCGCCACCCCGGACCTTGGTTCCGACCGCCACCCCGGACCTTGGTTCCGACCGCCACCCCGGACCTTGCTTCCGACCGCCACCCCGGACCTTGGTTCCGACCGCCACCCCGGACCTTGGTTCCGACCGCCACCCCGGACCTTGGTCCCGACCGCCACCCCGGACCTTGGTTCCGACCGCCACCCCGGACCTTGGTTCCGACCGCCACCCCGGACCTTGGTTCCGACCGCCACCCCGGACCTTGGTTCCGACCGCCACCCCGGACCTTGGTTCCGACCGCCACCCCGGACCTTGGTTCCGACCGCCACCCCGGACCTTGGTTCCGACCGCCACCCCGGACCTTGGTTCCGACCGCCACCCCGGACCTTGGTTCCGACCGCCACCCCGGACCTTGGTTCCGACCGCCACCTCGGACCCTGGTTCCGACCGCCACCCCGGACCTTGGTTCCGACCGCCACCCCGGACCTTGGTTCCGACCGCCACCCCGGACCTTGGTTCCGACCGCCACCCCGGACCTTGGCTCCGACCGCCACCCCGGACCTTGGTTCCGACCGCCACCCCGGACCTTGGTTCCGACCGCCACCCCGGACCTTGGTTCCGACCGCCACCCCGGACCTTGGTTCCGACCGCCACCCCGGACCTTGGTTCCGACCGCCACCCCGGACCTTGGTTCCGACCGCCACCCCGGACCTTGGTTCCGACCGCCACCCCGGACCTTGGTTCCGACCGCCACCCCGGACCTTGGTTCCGACCGCCACCCCGGACCTTGGTTCCGACCGCCACCCCGGACCTTGGTTCCGACCGCCACCCCGGACCTTGGTTCCGACCGCCACCCCGGACCTTGGTGCCGAATGCGAACCCGGACATTGGTTCCGACCGCCAGCCTCGACCTTGGTTCCGACCGGCACGTCGGACCGTGGTATCACCTGCCCCCCCGGACCTTGGTACCGACCGCCACCCCGAACCTTGGTCCCGACCGCCACCCCGGACCTTGGTCCCGACAGCCACCACGGACCTTGGTCCCGACCGCCACCCCGGACCTTGGTCCCGACCGCCACCCCGGACCTTGGTCCCGACCGCCACCCCGGACCTTGGTCCCGACCGCCACCCCGGACCTTGGTCCCGACCGCCACCCCGGACCTTGGTCCCGACCCCCACCCCGGACCTTGGTCCCGACCGCCACCCCGGACCTTGGTTCCGACTGCCACCCCGGACCTCGGTTCCGACCGCCACCCGGCACCTTGGTTCCGACCGCCACCCCGGACCTTGGTTCCGACCGCCACCCCGGACCTTGGTTCCGACCGCCACTCCGGACCTTGGTTCCGACCGCCACCCCGGACCTTGGTGCCGAATGCGAACCCGGACATTGGTTCCGACCGCCAGCCTGGACCTTGGTTCCGACCGGCACGCCGGACCGTGGTATCACCTGCCCCCCCGGACCTTGGTACCGACCGCCACCCCGGACCTTGTTTCTGACCGCCACCTCCACCTTTGTTCCGACCGCCACCCCGGACCTTGGTTCCGACCGCCACCCCGGACCTTGGTTCGGACCGCCACCCAGGACATTGGTTCCGACCGCCACCCCGGACCTTGATTCCGACCGCCACCCCGGACCTTGGTTCCGTCCAGCACCTCGGACCTTGGCTCAGAACGCTACCCCATACCTTGATTCCGAGCGCCACCCCGGACCTTGGTTCCGACCGCCACCCCGGACCTTGGTTCCGACCGCCACCACGGACCTTGGTCCCGACCGCCACCCCGGACCTTCGTCCCGACCGCCACCCCGGACCTTCGTCCCGACCGTCATCCCGGACCTTGGTTCCGACCGCCACCCCGGACCTTGGTTCCGACCGCCACCGCGGACCTTGGTTCCGACCGCCACCCCGGACCTTGGTTCCGACCGCCACCCCGGACCTTGGTTCCGACCGCCACCCCGGACCTTGGTTCCGACCGCCACCCCGGACCTTGGTTCCGACCGCCACCCCGGACCTTGGTTCCGACCGCCACCCCGGACCTTGGTTCCGACCGCCACCCCGGACCTTGGTTCCGACCGCCACCCCGGACCTTGGTTCCGACCGCCACCCCGGACCTTGGTTCCGACCGCCACCCCGGACCTTGGTTCCGACCGCCACCCCGGACCTTGGTTCCGACCGCCACCCCGGACCTTGGTTCCGACCGCCACCCCGGACCTTGGTTCCGACCGCCACCCCGGACCTTGGTTCCGACCGCCACCCCGGACCTTGGTTCCGACCGCCACCCCGGACCTTGGTTCCGACCGCCACCCCGGACCTTGGTTCCGACCTCCACCCCGGACCTTGGTTCCGACCGCCACCCCGGACCTTGGTCCCGACCGCCACCCCGGACCTTGGTCCCGACCGCCACCCCGGACCTTGGTTCCGACCGCCACCCCGGACCTTGGTTCCGACCGCCACCCCGGACCTTGGTTCCGACCGCCACCCCGGACCTTGGTTCCGACCGCCACCCTGGACCTTGGTTCCGACCGCCACCCCGGACCTTGGTTCCGACCGCCACCCCGGACCTTGGTGCCGACCGCCACCCCGGACCTTGGTGCCGAATGCGAACCCGGACATTGGTTCCGACCGCCAGCCTGGACCTTGGTTCCGACCGGCACGCCGGACCGTGGCATCACTTGCCCCCCCGGACCTTGGTACCGACCGCCACCCCGGACCTTGGTTCTGACCGCCACCTCCACCTTTGTTCCGACCGCCACCCCGGACCTTGGTTCCGACCGCCACCCCGGACCTTGGTTCCGACCGCCACCCAGGACCTTGGTTCCGACCGCCACCCCGGACCTTGGTTCCGACCGGCACCGCGGACCTTGGTCCCGTCCAGCACCTCGGACCTTGGCTCAGAACGCTACCCCATACCTTGATTCCGAGCGCCACCCCGGACCTTGGTCCCGACCGCCACCCCGGACCTTGGTCCCGACCGCCACCCCGGACCTTGGTCCCGACCGCCACCCCGGACCTTGGTCCCGACCGCCACCCCGGACCTTGGTCCCGACCGCCACCCCGGACCTTGGTCCCGACCGCCACCCCGGACCTTGGTCCCGACCGCCACCCCGGACCTTGGTCCCGACCGCCACCTCGGACCTTGGTCCCGACCGCCACCCCGGACATTGGTCCCGACCGCCACCCCGGACATTGGTCCCGACCGCCACCCCGGACATTGGTCCCGACCGCCACCCCGGACCTTGGTCCCGACCGCCACCCCGGACCTTGGTCCCGACCGCCACCCCGGACCTTGGTCCCGACCGCCACCCCGGACCTTGGTCCCGACCGCCACCCCGGACCTTGGTCCCGACCGCCACCCCGGACCTTGGTCCCGACCGCCACCCCGGACCTTGGTCCCGACCGCCACCCCGGACCTTGGTCCCGACCGCCACCCCGGACCTTGGTCCCGACCGCCACCCCGGAACTTGGTCCCGACCGCCACCCCGGACCTTGGTCCCGACCGCCACCCCGTACCTTGGTTCCGACCGCCACCCCGGACCTTGGTTCCGACCGCCACCCCGGACCTTGCTTCCGACCGCCACCCCGGACCTTGCTTCCGACCGCCACCCCGGACCTTGGTTCCGACCGCCACCCCGGACCTTGGTTCCGACCGCCACCCCGGACCTTGGTTCCGACCGCCACCCCGGACCTTGGTTCCGACCGCCACCCCGGACCTTGGTCCCGACCGCCACACCGGACCTTGGTTCCGACCGCCACCCCGGACCTTGGTTCCGACCGCCACCCCGGACCTTGGTTCCGACCGCCACCCCGGACCTTGGTTCCGACCGCCACCCCGGACCTTGGTTCCGACCGCCACCCCGGACCTTGGTTCCGACCGCCACCCCGGACCTTGGTTCCGACCGCCACCCCGGACCTTGGTTCCGACCGCCACCCCGGACCTTGGTTCCGACCGCCACCCCGGACCTTGGTTCCGACCGCCACCCCGGACCCTGGTTCCGACCGCCACCCCGGACCTAGGTTCCGACCGCCACCCCGGACCTTGGTTCCGACCGCCACCCCGGACCTTGGTTCCGACCGCCACCCCGGACCTTGGTTCCGACCGCCACCCCGGACCTTGGTTCCGACCGCCACCCCGGACCTTGGTTCCGACCGCCACCCCGGACCTTGGTGCCGAATGCGAACCCGGACATTGGTTCCGACCGCCAGCCTGGACCTTGGTTCCGACCGGCACGTCGGACCGTGGTATCACCTGCCCCCCCGGACCTTGGTACCGACCGCCACCCCGAACCTTGGTCCCGACCGCCACCCCGGACCTTGGTCCCGACAGCCACCACGGACCTTGGTCCCGACCGCCACCCCGGACCTTGGTCCCGACCGCCACCCCGGACCTTGGTCCCGACCGCCACCCCGGACCTTGGTCCCGACCGCCACCCCGGACCTTGGTCCCGACCGCCACCCCGGACCTTGGTCGCGACCGCCACCCCGGACCTTGGTTCCGACTGCCACCCCGGACCTCGGTTCCGACCGCCACCCGGCACCTTGGTTCCGACCGCCACCCCGGACCTTGGTTCCGACCGCCACCCCGGACCTTGGTTCCGACCGCCACTCCGGACCTTGGTTCCGACCGCCACCCCGGACCTTGGTGCCGAATGCGAACCCGGACATTGGTTCCGACCGCCAGCCTGGACCTTGGTTCCGACCGGCACGCCGGACCGTGGTATCACCTGCCCCCCCGGACCTTGGTACCGACCGCCACCCCGGACCTTGTTTCTGACCGCCACCTCCACCTTTGTTCCGACCGCCACCCCGGACCTTGGTTCCGACCGCCACCCCGGACCTTGGTTCGGACCGCCACCCAGGACCTTGGTTCCGACCGCCACCCCGGACCTTGATTCCGACCGCCACCCCGGACCTTGGTTCCGTCCAGCACCTCGGACCTTGGCTCAGAACGCTACCCCATACCTTGATTCCGAGCGCCACCCCGGACCTTGGTTCCGACCGCCACCCCGGACCTTGGTTCCGACCGCCACCACGGACCTTGGTCCCGACCGCCACCCCGGACCTTCGTCCCGACCGCCACCCCGGACCTTCGTCCCGACCGCCATCCCGGACCTTGGTTCCGACCGCCACCCCGGACCTTGGTTCCGACCGCCACCCCGGACCTTGGTTCCGACCGCCACCCCGGACCTTGGTTCCGACCGCCACCCCGGACCTTGGTTCCGACCGCCACCCCGGACCTTGGTTCCGACCGCCACCCCGGACCTTGGTTCCGACCGCCACCCCGGACCTTGGTTCCGACCGCCACCCCGGACCTTGGTTCCGACCGCCACCCCGGACCTTGGTTCCGACCGCCACCCCGGACCTTGGTTCCGACCGCCACCCCGGACCTTGGTTCCGACCGCCACCCCGGACCTTGGTTCCGACCGCCACCCCGGACCTTGGTTCCGACCGCCACCCCGGACCTTGGTTCCGACCGCCACCCCGGACCTTGGTTCCGACCGCCACCCCGGACCTTGGTTCCGACCGCCACCCCGGACCTTGGTTCCGACCGCCACCCCGGACCTTGGTTCCGACCGCCACCCCGGACCTTGGTTCCGACCTCCACCCCGGACCTTGGTTCCGACCGCCACCCCGGACCTTGGTCCCGACCGCCACCCCGGACCTTGGTCCCGACCGCCACCCCGGACCTTGGTTCCGACCGCCACCCCGGACCTTGGTTCCGACCGCCACCCCGGACCTTGGTTCCGACCGCCACCCCGGACCTTGGTTCCGACCGCCACCCCGGACCTTGGTTCCGACCGCCACCCCGGACCTTGGTGCCGACCGCCACCCCGGACCTTGGTGCCGAATGCGAACCCGGACATTGGTTCCGACCGCCAGCCTGGACCTTGGTTCCGACCGGCACGCCGGACCGTGGCATCACTTGCCCCCCCGGACCTTGGTACCGACCGCCACCCCGGACCTTGGTTCTGACCGCCACCTCCACCTTTGTTCCGACCGCCACCCCGGACCTTGGTTCCGACCGTCACCCCGGACCTTGGTTCCGACCGCCACCCAGGGCCTTGGTTCCGACCGCCACCCCGGACCTTGGTTCCGACCGGCACCGCGGACCTTGGTCCCGTCCAGCACCTCGGACCTTGGCTCAGAACGCTACCCCATACCTTGATTCCGAGCGCCACCCCGGACCTTGGTCCCGACCGCCACCCCGGACCTTGGTCCCGACCGCCACCCCGGACCTTGGTCCCGACCGCCACCCCGGACCTTGGTCCCGACCGCCACCCCGGACCTTGGTCCCGACCGCCACCCCGGACATTGGTCCCGACCGCCACCCCGGACATTGGTCCCGACCGCCACCCCGGACATTGGTCCCGACCGCCACCCCGGACCTTGGTCCCGACCGCCACCCCGGACCTTGGTCCCGACCGCCACCCCGGACCTTGGTCCCGACCGCCACCCCGGACCTTGGTCCCGACCGCCACCCCGGACCTTGGTCCCGACCGCCACCCCGGACCTTGGTCCCGACCGCCACCCCGGACCTTGGTCCCGACCGCCACCCCGGACCTTGGTCCCGACCGCCACCCCGGACCTTGGTTCCGACCGCCACCCCGGACCTTGGTTCCGACCGCCACCCCGGACCCTGGTTCCGACCGCCACCCCGGACCTTGGTTCCGACCGCCACCCCGGACCTTGGTTCCGACCGCCACCCCGGACCTTGGTTCCGACCGCCACCCCGGACCTTGGCTCCGACCGCCACCCCGGACCTTGGTTCCGACCGCCACCCCGGACCTTGGTCCCGACCGCCACCCCGGACCTTGGTTCCGACCGCCACCCCGGACCTTGGTCCCGACCGCCACCCCGGACCTTGGTCCCGACCGCCACCCCGGACCTTGGTCCCGACCGCCACCCCGGACCTTGGTCCCGACCGCCACCCCGGACCTTGGTCCCGACCGCCACCCCGGACCTTGGTCCCGACCGCCACCCCGGACCTTGGTCCCGACCGCCACCCCGGACCTTGGTCCCGACCGCCACCCCGGACATTGGTCCCGACCGCCACCCCGGACATTGGTCCCGACCGCCACCCCGGACCTTGGTCCCGACCGCCACCCCGGACCTTGGTCCCGACCGCCACCCCGGACCTTGGTCCCGACCGCCACCCCGGACCTTGGTCCCGACCGCCACCCCGGACCTTGGTCCCGACCGCCACCCCGGACCTTGGTCCCGACCGCCACCCCGGACCTTGGTCCCGACCGCCACCCCGGACCTTGGTCCCGACCGCCACCCCGGACCTTGGTCCCGACCGCCACCCCGGAACTTGGTCCCGACCGCCACCCCGGACCTTGGTCCCGACCGCCACCCCGTACCTTGTTTCCGACCGCCACCCCGGACCTTGGTTCCGACCGCCACCCCGGACCTTGGTTCCGACCGCCACCACGGTCCTTGCTTCCGACCGCCACCCCGGACCTTGGTTCCGACCGCCACCCCGCACCTTGGTTCCGACCGCCACCCCGGACCTTGGTCCCGACCGCCACCCCGGACCTTGGTTCCGACCGCCACCCCGGACCTTGGTCCCGACCGCCACCCCGGACCTTGGTTCCGACCGCCACCCCGGACCTTGGTTCCGACCGCCACCCCGGACCTTGGTTCCGACCGCCACCCCGGACCTTGGTTCCGACCGCCACCCCGGACCTTGGTTCCGACCGCCACCCCGGACCTTGGTTCCGACCGCCACCCCGGACCTTGGTTCCGACCGCCACCCCGGACCTTGGTTCCGACCGCCACCCCGGACCTTGGTTCCGACCGCCACCCCGGACCTTGGTTCCGACCGCCACCCCGGACCTTGGTTCCGACCGCCACCCCGGACCCTGGTTCCGACCGCCACCCCGGACCTTGGTTCCGACCGCCACCCCGGACCTTGGTTCCGACCGCCACCCCGGACCTTGGTTCCGACCGCCACCCCGGACCTTGGCTCCGACCGCCACCCCGGACCTTGGTTCCGACCGCCACCCCGGACCTTGGTTCCGACCGCCACCCCGGACCTTGGTTCCGACCGCCACCCCGGACCTTGGTTGCGACCGCCACCCCGGACCTTGGTTCCGACCGCCACCCCGGACCTTGGTTCCGACCGCCACCCCGGACCTTGGTTCCGACCGCCACCCCGGACCTTGGTTCCGACCGCCACCCCGGACCTTGGTTCCGACCGCCACCCCGGACCTTGGTTCCGACCGCCACCCCGGACCTTGGTTCCGACCGCCACCCCGGACCTTGGTTCCGACCGCCACCCCGGACCTTGGTTCCGACCGCCACCCCGGACCTTGGTTCCGACCGCCACCCCGGACCCTGGTTCCGACCGCCACCCCGGACCTTGGTTCCGACCGCCACCCCGGACCTTGGTTCCGACCGCCACCCCGGACCTTGGTTCCGACCGCCACCCCGGACCTTGGTTGCGACCGCCACCCCGGACCTTGGTTCCGACCGCCACCCCGGACCTTGGTTCCGACCGCCACCCCGGACCTTGGTTCCGACCGCCACCCCGGACCTTGGTTCCGACCGCCACCCCGGACCTTGGTTCCGACCGCCACCCCGGACCTTGGTTCCGACCGCCACCCCGGACCTTGGTTCCGACCGCCACCCCGGACCTTGGTTCCGACCGCCACCCCGGACCTTGGTGCCGAATGCGAACCCGGACATTGGTTCCGACCGCCAGCCTGGACCTTGGTTCCGACCGGCACGTCGGACCGTGGTATCACCTGCCCCCCCGGACCTTGGTACCGACCGCCACCCCGGACCTTGGTCCCGACCGCCACCCCGGACCTTGGTCCCGACAGCCACCACGGACCTTGGTCCCGACCGCCACCCCGGACCTTGGTCCCGACCGCCACCCCGGACCTTGGTCCCGACCGCCACCCCGGACCTTGGTCCCGACCGCCACCCCGGACCTTGGTCCCGACCGCCACCCCGGACCTTGGTCCCGACCCCCACCCCGGACCTTGGTCCCGACCGCCACCCCGGACCTTGGTTCCGACTGCCACCCCGGACCTCGGTTCCGACCGCCACCCGGCACCTTGGTTCCGACCGCCACCCCGGACCTTGGTTCCGACCGCCACCCCGGACCTTGGTTCCGACCGCCACTCCGGACCTTGGTTCCGACCGCCACCCCGGACCTTGGTGCCGAATGCGAACCCGGACATTGGTTCCGACCGCCAGCCTGGACCTTGGTTCCGACCGGCACGCCGGACCGTGGTATCACCTGCCCCCCCGGACCTTGGTACCGACCGCCACCCCGGACCTTGTTTCTGACCGCCACCTCCACCTTTGTTCCGACCGCCACCCCGGACCTTGGTTCCGACCGCCACCCCGGACCTTGGTTCGGACCGCCACCCAGGACCTTGGTTCCGACCGCCACCCCGGACCTTGATTCCGACCGCCACCCCGGACCTTGGTTCCGTCCAGCACCTCGGACCTTGGCTCAGAACGCTACCCCATACCTTGATTCCGAGCGCCACCCCGGACCTTGGTTCCGACCGCCACCCCGGATCTTGGTTCCGACCGCCACCACGGACCTTGGTCCCGACCGCCACCCCGGACCTTCGTCCCGACCGCCACCCCGGACCTTCGTCCCGACCGCCATCCCGGACCTTGGTTCCGACCGCCACCCCGGACCTTGGTTCCGACCGCCACCCCGGACCTTGGTTCCGACCGCCACCCCGGACCTTGGTTCCGACCGCCACCCCGGACCTTGGTTCCGACCGCCACCCCGGACCTTGGTTCCGACCGCCACCCCGGACCTTGGTTCCGACCGCCACCCCGGACCTTGGTTCCGACCGCCACCCCGGACCTTGGTTCCGACCGCCACCCCGGACCTTGGTTCCGACCGCCACCCCGGACCTTGGTTCCGACCGCCACCCCGGGCCTTGGTTCCGACCGCCACCCCGGACCTTGGTTCCGACCGCCACCCCGGACCTTGGTTCCGACCGCCACCCCGGACCTTGGTTCCGACCGCCACCCCGGACCTTGGTTCCGACCGCCACCCCGGACCTTGGTTCCGACCGCCACCCCGGACCTTGGTTCCGACCGCCACCCCGGACCTTGGTTCCGACCGCCACCCCGGACCTTGGTCCCGACCGCCACCCCGGACCTTGGTCCCGACCGCCACCCCGGACCTTGGTTCCGACCGCCACCCCGGACCTTGGTTCCGACCGGCACCCCGGACCTTGGTTCCGACCGCCACCCCGGACCTTGGTTCCGACCGCCCCCCCGGACCTTGGTTCCGACCGCCACCCCGGACCTTGGTTCCGACCGCCACCCCGGACCTTGGTGCCGACCGCCACCCCGGACCTTGGTGCCGAATGCGAACCCGGACATTGGTTCCGACCGCCAGCCTGGACCTTGGTTCCGACCGGCACGCCGGACCGTGGCATCACTTGCCCCCCCGGACCTTGGTACCGACCGCCACCCCGGACCTTGGTTCTGACCGCCACCTCCACCTTTGTTCCGACCGCCACCCCGGACCTTGGTTCCGACCGCCACCCCGGACCTTGGTTCCGACCGGCACCGCGGACCTTGGTCCCGTCCAGCACCTCGGACCTTGGCTCAGAACGCTACCCCATACCTTGATTCCGAGCGCCACCCCGGACCTTGGTCCCGACCGCCACCCCGGACCTTGGTCCCGACCGCCACCCCGGACCTTGGTCCCGACCGCCACCCCGGACCTTGGTCCCGACCGCCACCCCGGACCTTGGTCCCGACCGCCACCCCGGACCTTGGTCCCGACCGCCACCCCGGACCTTGGTCCGGACCGCCACCCCGGACCTTGGTTCCGACCGCCACCCGGACCTTGGTTCCGACCGCCACCCCGGACCTTGGTTCCGACCGCCACCCCGGACCTTGGTTCCGACCGCCACCCCGGACCTTGGTTCCGACCGCCACCCCGGACCTTGGTTCCGACCGCAACCCCGGACCTTGTTTCCGACCGCCACCCCGGACCTTGGTTCCGACCGCCACCCCGGACCTTGGTTCCGACCGCCACCCCGGACCTTGGTTCCGACCGCCACCCCGGACCTTGGTACCGACCGCCACCCCGGACCTTGGTTCCGACAGCCACACCGGACCTTGGTTCCGACCGCCACCCCGGACCTTGGTTCCGACCGCCACCCCGGACCTTGGTTCCGACCGCCACCCCGGACCTTGGTACCGACCGCCACCCCGGACCTTGGTTCCGACAGCCACACCGGACCTTGGTTCCGACCGCCACCCCGGACCTTGGTTCCGACCGCCACCCCGGACCTTGGTTCCGACCGCCACCCCGGACCTTGGTTCCGACCGCCACCCCGGACCTTGGTTCCGACCGCCACCCCGGAGGTCTTCGCCACAATATCAGTAACTTAGGAGAAATCTCTCCATGAGATTTGAAGAATCATTGGAAACTAATGTAGATTGCTCAACTCATCGAGATTAGCACTTTGCCGCCTTCACGCTTGAGTGGCGAATAATACTCAATTACGATGCGAGAAACAGTGGAAGCGAATGTGCATTTACTCAAAATCCTTAACTCAACTGGATAGGCACTTGGCCGCAATATCACCTTTTTGGCGAGAACATTTCGAATGGCATGCGACGAAACTTTGGAAACGATTGTGGATCAAGAGAAATTGCTTAACAACATTGAGGTGAGGACGTAGCCACATTATGATTAAGTTGGCAAGATAACTCCCGAAGACATTGAAAGAATCATTGGAAACTAATGTAGATTTACTCAAATTGCTCAACTCATCGAGATTAGCCCTTTCCCGCCATATCGCTTGAGTGGCGATTAATATTCAATTACGATGCGAGAAACATTGGAAGCTAATGTGGATTTAATCAAAATCCTTACCTCAACTGGATAGGCACTTGGCCTCAATATCACCTTTGTTGGCGAAAACATTTCGAATGGCATGCAGAGAAACTTTGGAAACGATTGTGGATCTAGAGAAATTGCTTAACACTTCGAGGTGACGACGTAGCCACATTATGAACAGGTTGGTATGAAAACTCCCGATGACATTGAAAGAATCATTGGAAACTACTGTAGATTTACTCAAATTGCTCAACTGATCGAGATTAGCAATTTGCCGCCATATCGCTTGCGTTGAAAAATTTACAATTACTATGCGAGAAACATTGGCAGCTAATGTGGATTTACGCAAAATCCTTAACTCAACGGGAAAGGCACTTGGCCGCAATATCACATTTCTTGGAGAAATCATATCAAATGGCATGCAGAGAAACTTTGGACATGGTGTGGATTTAGTGAAAACGCTTAATAAATCGAGATGAGGTCTTCGCCACAATATCAGTAACTTAGGAGAAATCTCTCCATGAGATTTGAAGAATCATTGGAAACTAATGTAGATTGCTCAACTCATCGAGATTAGCACTTTGCCGCCTTCACGCTTGAGTGGCGAATAATACTCAATTACGATGCGAGAAACATTGGAAGCGAATGTGCATTTACTCAAAATCCTTAACTCAACTGGATAGGCACTTGGCCTCAATATCACCTTTTTGGCGAGAACATTTCGAATGGCATGCAGAGAAACTTTGGAAACGATTGTGGATCTAGAGAAATTGCTTAACACTTCGAGGTGACGACGTAGCCACATTATGAACAGGTTGGTATGAAAACTCCCGATGACATTGAAAGAATCATTGGAAACGACTGTAGATTTACACAAATAGCTCACCTCATCGATATTAGCACTTTCCCGCCATATCGCTTGAGTGGCGAATAATAGTCAATTACTACGCGAGAAACATTGGAAGCTAATGTGGATTTACTCAAAATGCGTACCTCAACTGGATAGGCACTTGTCCGCAATATCACCTTTCTTGGCGAAAACATATCCAATGGCATGCAGAGAAACTTTGAAAACGATTTATTGAAAACGCTTAATAAATCGAGATGAGGACTTCGCCACAATATCAATAACTTTGCAGAAGACACTGCATGACATTTGAAGAATCATTGGAAACTAATGTGGATTTACTCAAAATCCTTTACTCAACGGGATTGGCACTTGGCCGCAATATCACCTTTCTTGGCGAAAACATATCCAATGGCACGCAGAGAAACTTTGGAAACGATTGTGGATTTATAGAAATCGAGATGAGGACTTCGCAACACTATCAATAACTTGGCAGAAAACTCTCCATGACATTTGACGATCATTGGAAACGAATGTAAATTTTTTCAAATTGCTCAACTCATCGACATTAGCACTTTGCCGCCATATCGCTTGAGTGTTGAAATATTTACAATTACTATGCGAGAAACATTGGCAGCTAATGTGGATTTACGCAAAATCCTTAACTCAACTGGAGAGGCACTTGGTCTCAATATCACCTTTGTTGCCGAAAACATTTCGAATGGCATGCAGAGAAACTTTGGAAACGATTGTGGATCTAGAGAAATTGCTTAACACTTCGAGGTGACGACGTAGTCACATTATGAGCAGGTTGGTATGAAAACTCCCGATGACATTGAAAGAATCATTGGAAACTACTGTAGATTTACACAGATAGCTCAACTCATCGATATTAGCACTTTCCCGCCATATCGCTTGAGTGGCGAATAATAGTCAATTACTACGCGAGAAACATTGGAAGCTAATGTGGATTTACTCAAAATGCTTACCTCAACTGGACAGGCACTTGTCCGCAATATCACCTTTCTTGGCGAAAACATATCTAATGGCATGCATAGAAACTTTGGAAACGATTGTGGATCTCGAGAAATTGCTTAACACTTCGAGGTGACGACGTAGTCACATTATGAGCAGGTTGGTATGAAAACTCCCGATGACATTGAAAGAATCATTGGAAACTACTGTAGATTTACACAAATAGCTCAACTCATCGATATTAGCACTTTCCCGCCATATCGCTTGAGTGGCGAATAATAGTCAATTACTACGCGAGAAACATTGGAAGCTAATGTGGATTTACTCAAAATGCTTACCTCAACTGGACAGGCACTTGTCCGCAATATCACCTTTCTTGGCGAAAACATATCTAATGGCATGCATAGAAACTTTGGAAACGATTTATTGAAAACGCTTAATAAATCGAAATGAGGACTTCGCCACAATATCAATAACTTGGCAGAAAACACTGCATGACATTTGAAGAATCATTGGAAACTAATGTAGATTTACTCAAATTGCTCAACTCATCGAAATTAGCACTTTGCCGCCATATCGCTCGAGTGTTGAAATATTTACAATTACTATGCGAGAAATATTGGCAGTTTGATTTAATCAAAATCCTTAACTCAACGGGATAGGCACTTGGCCGCAATATCACCTTTCTTGGAGAAAACATTTCGAATGGCATGCAGAGAAACTTTGGAAACGATTGTGGATGGAGAAAAGTTGCTTAACACATCGAGGTGAGGACGGAGCCACATTATGAATAAGTTGGTAAGAAAACTCCCGATGACATTGAAAGAATCATTGGAAACTACTGTAGATTTACACAAATAGCTCAACTCATCGATATTAGCACTTTGCCGCCATATCGCTTGAGTGGCGAATAATATTCAATTACTATGCGAGAAACATTAGAAGCTAATGTGGATTTACTCAAAATCCTTTACTCAACGGGATTGGCACTTGGCCGCAATATCACCTTTCTTGGCGAAAACATATCCAATGGCATGCAGAGAAACTCTGGAAACGATTTATTGAAAACGCTTAATGAATCGAGATGAGGACTTCGCCACAATATCAATAACTTGGCAGAAAACACTGCATGACATTTGAAGAATCATTGGAAACTACTGTAGATTTACTCAAATTGCTCAACTGATCGAGATTAGCAATTTGCCGCCATATCGCTTGCGTTGAAAAATTTACAATTACTATGCGAGAAACATTGGCAGCTAATGTGGATTTACGCAAAATCCTTAACTCAACGGGAAAGGCACTTGGCCGCAATATCACATTTCTTGGAGAAATCATATCAAATGGCATGCAGAGAAACTTTGGACATGGTGTGGATTTAGTGAAAACGCTTAATAAATCGAGATGAGGTCTTCGCCACAATATCAGTAACTTAGGAGAAATCTCTCCATGAGATTTGAAGAATCATTGGAAACTAATGTAGATTGCTCAACTCATCGAGATTAGCACTTTGCCGCCTTCACGCTTGAGTGGCGAATAATACTCAATTACGATGCGAGAAACATTGGAAGCGAATGTGCATTTACTCAAAATCCTTAACTCAACTGGATAGGCACTTGGCCGCAATATCACCTTTTTGGCGAGAACATTTCGAATGGCATGCGACGAAACTTTGGAAACGATTGTGGATCAAGAGAAATTGCTTAACAACATTGAGGTGAGGACGTAGCCACATTATGATTAAGTTGGCAAGATAACTCCCGAAGACATTGAAAGAATCATTGGAAACTAATGTAGATTTACTCAAATTGCTCAACTCATCGAGATTAGCCCTTTCCCGCCATATCGCTTGAGTGGCGATTAATATTCAATTACTACGCGAGAAACATTGGAAGCTAATGTGGATTTACTCAAAATGCTTACCTCAACTGGACAGGCACTTGTCCGCAATATCACCTTTCTTGGCGAAAACATATCCAATGGCATGCAGAGAAACTTTGGAAACGATTTATTGAAAGCACTTAATAAATCGAGATGAGGACTTCGCCACAATATCAATAACTTGGCAGAAAACACTGCATGACATTTGAAGAATCATTGGAAACTACTGTAGATTTACTCAAATTGCTCAACTGATCGAGAATGGCAATTTGCCGCCATATCGCTTGAGTGTTGAAATATTTACAATTACAATGCGAGAAATATTGGCAGTTTGATTTAATCAAAATCCTGAACTCAACGGGATAGGCACCTGGCCGCAATATCACCTTTCTTGGAGAAAACATTTCGAATGGCATGCAGAGAAACTTTGGAAACGATTGTGGATGGAGAAAAGTTGCTTAACACATCGAGGTGAGGACGGAGCCACATTATGAATAAGTTGGTAAGAAAACTCCCGATGACATTGAAAGAATCATTGGAAACTACTGTAGATTTACACAAATAGCTCAACTCATCGATATTAGCACTTTGCCGCCATATCGCTTGAGTGGCGAATAATATTCAATTACTATGCGAGAAACATTAGAAGCTAATGTGGATTTAATCAAAATCCTCAACTCAACGGGATAGGCACTTGGCCGCAATATCACCTTTCTTGGCGAAAACATATCCAATGGCATGCAGAGAACCTTTGGAAACGATTGTGGATCAAGAGAAATTGCTTCACATCGAGGTGAGGACGTAGCCACAATATGTATAAATTGGCTCGATAACTCCCGATGACATTGAAAGAATCATTGGAAACTAATGTAGATTTACTCAAATTGCTCAGCTCCTCGAGATTAGCACATTGCCGCCATATTGCTTGTGTGGCGAAAAATATTCAATTACGATGCGAGAAACATTGGAAGCGAATGTGCATTTACTCAAAATCCTTAACTCAACTGGATAGGCACTTGGCCGCAATATCACCGTTTTGGCGAGAACATTTCGAATGGCATGCGACGAAACTTTGGAAACGATTGTGGATCAAGAGAAATTGCTTAACAACATTGAGGTGAGGACGTAGCCACATTATGATTAAGTTGGCAAGATAACTCCCGAAGACATTGAAAGAATCATTGGAAACTAATGTAGATTTACTCAAATTGCTCAACTCATCGAGATTAGCCCTTTCCCGCCATATCGCTTGAGTGGCGATTAATATTCAATTACGATGCGAGAAACATTGGAAGCTAATGTGGATTTAATCAAAATCCTTACCTCAACTGGATAGGCACTTGGCCTCAATATCACCTTTGTTGGCGAAAACATTTCGAATGGCATGCAGAGAAACTTTGGAAACGATTGTGGATCTAGAGAAATTGCTTAACACTTCGAGGTGACGACGTAGCCACATTATGAACAGGTTGGTATGAAAACTCCCGATGACATTGAAAGAATCATTGGAAACTACTGTAGATTTACTCAAATTGCTCAACTGATCGAGATTAGCAATTTGCCGCCATATCGCTTGCGTTGAAAAATTTACAATTACTATGCGAGAAACATTGGCAGCTAATGTGGATTTACGCAAAATCCTTAACTCAACGGGAAAGGCACTTGGCCGCAATATCACATTTCTTGGAGAAATCATATCAAATGGCATGCAGAGAAACTTTGGACATGGTGTGGATTTAGTGAAAACGCTTAATAAATCGAGATGAGGTCTTCGCCACAATATCAGTAACTTAGGAGAAATCTCTCCATGAGATTTGAAGAATCATTGGAAACTAATGTAGATTGCTCAACTCATCGAGATTAGCACTTTGCCGCCTTCACGCTTGAGTGGCGAATAATACTCAATTACGATGCGAGAAACATTGGAAGCGAATGTGCATTTACTCAAAATCCTTAACTCAACTGGATAGGCACTTGGCCTCAATATCACCTTTTTGGCGAGAACATTTCGAATGGCATGCAGAGAAACTTTGGAAACGATTGTGGATCTAGAGAAATTGCTTAACACTTCGAGGTGACGACGTAGCCACATTATGAACAGGTTGGTATGAAAACTCCCGAAGACATTGAAAGAATCATTGGAAACTAATGTAGATTTACTCAAATTGCTCAACTCATCGAGATTAGCCCTTTCCCGCCATATCGCTTGAGTGGCGATTAATATTCAATTACTACGCGAGAAACATTGGAAGCTAATGTGGATTTACTCAAAATGCTTACCTCAACTGGACAGGCACTTGTCCGCAATATCACCTTTCTTGGCGAAAACATATCCAATGGCATGCAGAGAAACTTTGGAAACGATTTATTGAAAGCACTTAATAAATCGAGATGAGGACTTCGCCACAATATCAATAACTTGGCAGAAAACACTGCATGACATTTGAAGAATCATTGGAAACTACTGTAGATTTACTCAAATTGCTCAACTGATCGAGAATGGCAATTTGCCGCCATATCGCTTGAGTGTTGAAATATTTACAATTACAATGCGAGAAATATTGGCAGTTTGATTTAATCAAAATCCTGAACTCAACGGGATAGGCACCTGGCCGCAATATCACCTTTCTTGGAGAAAACATTTCGAATGGCATGCAGAGAAACTTTGGAAACGATTGTGGATGGAGAAAAGTTGCTTAACACATCGAGGTGAGGACGGAGCCACATTATGAATAAGTTGGTAAGAAAACTCCCGATGACATTGAAAGAATCATTGGAAACTACTGTAGATTTACACAAATAGCTCAACTCATCGATATTAGCACTTTGCCGCCATATCGCTTGAGTGGCGAATAATATTCAATTACTATGCGAGAAACATTAGAAGCTAATGTGGATTTAATCAAAATCCTCAACTCAACGGGATAGGCACTTGGCCGCAATATCACCTTTCTTGGCGAAAACATATCCAATGGCATGCAGAGAACCTTTGGAAACGATTGTGGATCAAGAGAAATTGCTTCACATCGAGGTGAGGACGTAGCCACAATATGTATAAATTGGCTCGATAACTCCCGATGACATTGAAAGAATCATTGGAAACTAATGTAGATTTACTCAAATTGCTCAGCTCCTCGAGATTAGCACATTGCCGCCATATTGCTTGTGTGGCGAAAAATATTCAATTACGATGCGAGAAACATTGGAAGCGAATGTGCATTTACTCAAAATCCTTAACTCAACTGGATAGGCACTTGGCCGCAATATCACCGTTTTGGCGAGAACATTTCGAATGGCATGCGAAGAAACTTTGGAAACGATTGTGGATCTAGAGAAATTGCTTAACACTTCGTGGTGACGACGTAGTCACATTATGAACAGGTTGGTATGAAAACTCCCGATGACATTGAAAGAATCATTGGAAACTACTGTAGATTTACACAAATAGCTCAACTCATCGATATTAGCACTTTGCCGCCATATCGCTTGAGTGGCGAATAATATTCAATTACTATGCGAGAAACATTCGAAGCTAATGTGGATTTACTCAAAATGCTTACCTCAACTGGATAGGCACTTGTCCGCAATATCACCTTTCTTGGCGAAAACATATCCAATGGCATGCAGAGAAACTTTGAAAACGATTTATTGAAAACGCTTAATGAATCGAGATGAGGACTTCGCCACAATATCAATAACTTGGCAGAAGACACTGCATGACATTTGAAGAATCATTGGAAACTAATGTGGATTTACTCAAAATCCTTTACTCAACGGGATTGGCACTTGGCCGCAATATCACCTTTCTTGGCGAAAACATATCCAATGGCACGCAGAGAAACTTTGGAAACGATTGTGGATTTATAGAAATCGAGATGAGGACTTCGCAACACTATCAATAACTTGGCAGAAAACTCTCCATGACATTTGACGATCATTGGAAACGAATGTAAATTTTTTCAAATTGCTCAACTCATCGACATTAGCACTTTGCCGCCATATCGCTTGAGTGTTGAAATATTTACAATTACTATGCGAGAAACATTGGCAGCTAATGTGGATTTACGCAAAATCCTTAACTCAACTGGAGAGGCACTTGGTCTCAATATCACCTTTGTTGCCGAAAACATTTCGAATGGCATGCAGAGAAACTTTGGAAACGATTGTGGATCTAGAGAAATTGCTTAACACTTCGAGGTGACGACGTAGTCACATTATGAGCAGGTTGGTATGAAAACTCCCGATGACATTGAAAGAATCATTGGAAACTACTGTAGATTTACACAGATAGCTCAACTCATCGATATTAGCACTTTCCCGCCATATCGCTTGAGTGGCGAATAATAGTCAATTACTACGCGAGAAACATTGGAAGCTAATGTGGATTTACTCAAAATGCTTACCTCAACTGGACAGGCACTTGTCCGCAATATCACCTTTCTTGGCGAAAACATATCTAATGGCATGCATAGAAACTTTGGAAACGATTGTGGATCTCGAGAAATTGCTTAACACTTCGAGGTGACGACGTAGTCACATTATGAGCAGGTTTGTATGAAAACTCCCGATGACATTGAAAGAATCATTGGAAACTACTGTAGATTTACACAAATAGCTCAACTCATCGATATTAGCACTTTCCCGCCATATCGCTTGAGTGGCGAATAATAGCCAATTACTACGCGAGAAACATTGGAAGCTAATGTGGATTTACTCAAAATGCTTACCTCAACTGGACAGGCACTTGTCCGCAATATCACCTTTCTTGGCGAAAACATATCTAATGGCATGCATAGAAACTTTGGAAACGATTTATTGAAAACGCTTAATAAATCGAAATGAGGACTTCGCCACAATATCAATAACTTGGCAGAAAACACTGCATGACATTTGAAGAATCATTGGAAACTAATGTAGATTTACTCAAATTGCTCAACTCATCGAAATTAGCACTTTGCCGCCATATCGCTCGAGTGTTGAAATATTTACAATTACTATGCGAGAAATATTGGCAGTTTGATTTAATCAAAATCCTTAACTCAACGGGATAGGCACTTGGCCGCAATATCACCTTTCTTGGAGAAAACATTTCGAATGGCATGCAGAGAAACTTTGGAAACGATTGTGGATGGAGAAAAGTTGCTTAACACATCGAGGTGAGGACGGAGCCACATTATGAATAAGTTGGTAAGAAAACTCCCGATGACATTGAAAGAATCATTGGAAACTACTGTAGATTTACACAAATAGCTCAACTCATCGATATTAGCACTTTGCCGCCATATCGCTTGAGTGGCGAATAATATTCAATTACTATGCGAGAAACATTAGAAGCTAATGTGGATTTACTCAAAATCCTTTACTCAACGGGATTGGCACTTGGCCGCAATATCACCTTTCTTGGCGAAAACATATCCAATAACATGCAGAGAAACTCTGGAAACGATTTATTGAAAACGCTTAATGAATCGAGATGAGGACTTCGCCACAATATCAATAACTTGGCAGAAAACACTGCATGACATTTGAAGAATCATTGGAAACTACTGTAGATTTACTCAAATTGCTCAACTGATCGAGATTAGCAATTTGCCGCCATATCGCTTGCGTTGAAAAATTTACAATTACTATGCGAGAAACATTGGCAGCTAATGTGGATTTACTCAAAATGCTTACCTCAACTGGACAGGCACTTGTCCGCAATATCACCTTTCTTGGCGAAAACATATCTAATGGCATGCATAGAAACTTTGGAAACGATTGTGGATCTCGAGAAATTGCTTAACACTTCGAGGTGACGACGTAGTCACATTATGAGCAGGTTGGTATGAAAACTCCCGATGACATTGAAAGAATCATTGGAAACTACTGTAGATTTACTCAAATTGCTCAACTGATCGAGATTAGCAATTTGCCGCCATATCGCTTGCGTTGAAAAATTTACAATTACTATGCGAGAAACATTGGCAGCTAATGTGGATTTACGCAAAATCCTTAACTCAACGGGAAAGGCACTTGGCCGCAATATCACATTTCTTGGAGAAATCATATCAAATGGCATGCAGAGAAACTTTGGACATGGTGTGGATTTAGTGAAAACGCTTAATAAATCGAGATGAGGTCTTCGCCACAATATCAGTAACTTAGGAGAAATCTCTCCATGAGATTTGAAGAATAATTGGAAACTAATGTAGATTGCTCAACTCATCGAGATTAGCACTTTGCCGCCTTCACGCTTGAGTGGCGAATAATACTCAATTACGATGCGAGAAACATTGGAAGCGAATGTGCATTTACTCAAAATCCTTAACTCAACTGGATAGGCACTTGGCCTCAATATCACCTTTTTGGCGAGAACATTTCGAATGGCATGCAGAGAAACTTTGGAAACGATTGTGGATCTAGAGAAATTGCTTAACACTTCGAGGTGACGACGTAGCCACATTATGAACAGGTTGGTATGAAAACTCCCGATGACATTGAAAGAATCATTGGAAACGACTGTAGATTTACACAAATAGCTCACCTCATCGATATTAGCACTTTCCCGCCATATCGCTTGAGTGGCGAATAATAGTCAATTACTACGCGAGAAACATTGGAAGCTAATGTGGATTTACTCAAAATGCGTACCTCAACTGGATAGGCACTTGTCCGCAATATCACCTTTCTTGGCGAAAACATATCCAATGGCATGCAGAGAAACTTTGAAAACGATTTATTGAAAACGCTTAATAAATCGAGATGAGGACTTCGCCACAATATCAATAACTTTGCAGAAGACACTGCATGACATTTGAAGAATCATTGGAAACTAATGTGGATTTACTCAAAATCCTTTACTCAACGGGATTGGCACTTGGCCGCAATATCACCTTTCTTGGCGAAAACATATCCAATGGCACGCAGAGAAACTTTGGAAACGATTGTGGATTTATAGAAATCGAGATGAGGACTTCGCAACACTATCAATAACTTGGCAGAAAACTCTCCATGACATTTGACGATCATTGGAAACGAATGTAAATTTTTTCAAATTGCTCAACTCATCGACATTAGCACTTTGCCGCCATATCGCTTGAGTGTTGAAATATTTACAATTACTATGCGAGAAACATTGGCAGCTAATGTGGATTTACTCAAAATGCTTACCTCAACTGGACAGGCACTTGTCCGCAATATCACCTTTCTTGGAGAAAACATTTCGAATGGCATGCAGAGAAACTTTGGAAACGATTGCGGATGGAGAAAAGTTGCTTAACACATCGAGGTGAGGACGGAGCCACATTATGAATAAGTTGGTAAGAAAACTCCCGATGACATTGAAAGAATCATTGGAAACTCCTGTAGATTTACACAAATAGCTCAACTCATCGATATTAGCACTTTGCCGCCATATCGCTTGAGTGGCGAATAATATTCAATTACTATGCGAGAAACATTAGAAGCTAATGTGGATTTACTCAAAATCCTTTACTCAACGGGATTGGCACTTGGCCGCAATATCACCTTTCTTGGCGAAAACATATCCAATGGCATGCAGAGAAACTCTGGAAACGATTTATTGAAAACGCTTAATGAATCGAGATGAGGACTTCGCCACAATATCAATAACTTGGCAGAAAACACTGCATGACATTTGAAGAATCATTGGAAACTACTGTAGATTTACTCAAATTGCTCAACTGATCGAGATTAGCAATTTGCCGCCATATCGCTTGCGTTGAAAAATTTACAATTACTATGCGAGAAACATTGGCAGCTAATGTGGATTTACGCAAAATCCTTAACTCAACGGGATAGGCACTTGGCCGCAATATCACATTTCTTGGAGAAATCATATCTGATGGCATGAAGAGAAACTTTGGACATGATTGTGGATTTAGTGAAAACGCTTAATAAATCGAGATGACGTCTTCGCCACAATATCAGTAACTTAGGAGAAATCTCTCCATGAGATTTGAAGAATCATTGGAAACTAATGTAGATTGCTCAACTCATCGAGATTAGCACTTTGCCGCCTTCACGCTTGAGTGGCGAATAATACTCAATTACGATGCGAGAAACAGTGGAAGCGAATGTGCATTTACTCAAAATCCTTAACTCAACTGGATAGGCACTTGGCCGCAATATCACCTTTTTGGCGAGAACATTTCGAATGGCATGCGACGAAACTTTGGAAACGATTGTGGATCAAGAGAAATTGCTTAACAACATTGAGGTGAGGACGTAGCCACATTATGATTAAGTTGGCAAGATAACTCCCGAAGACATTGAAAGGATCATTGGAAACTAATGTAGATTTACTCAAATTGCTCAACTCATCGAAATTAGCACTTTCCCGCCATATCGCTTGAGTGGCGAATAATAGTCAATTACTACGCGAGAAACATTGGAAGCTAATGTGGATTTACTCAAAATGCTTACCTCAACTGGATAGGCACTTGTCCGCAATATCACCTTTCTTGGCGAAAACATATCCAATGGCATGCATAGAAACTTTGGAAACGATTTATTGAAAACGCTTAATAAATCGAAATGAGGACTTCGCCACAATATCAATAACTTGGCAGAAAACACTGCATGACATTTGAAGAATCATTGGAAACTAATGTAGATTTACTCAAATTGCTCAATTCATCGAGATTAGCCCTTTCCCGCCATATCGCTTGAGTGGCGATTAATATTCAATTACTATGCGAGAAACATTGGAAGCTAATGTGGATTTAATCAAAATCCTTACCTCAACTGGATAGGCTCTTGGCCTCAATATCACCTTTGTTGGCGAAAACATTTCGAATGGCATGCAGAGAAACTTTGGAAACGATTGTGGATCTAGAGAAATTGCTTAACACTTCGAGGTGAGGACGTAGCCACATTATGAACAGGTTGGTATGAAAACTCCCGATGACATTGAAAGAATCACTGGAAACTACTGTAGATTTACACAAATAGCTCACCTCATCGATATTAGCACTTTGCCGCCATATCGCTTGAGTGGCGAATAATATTCAATTACTACGCGAGAAACATTGGAAGCTAATGTGGTTTTACTCAAAATGCTTACCTCAACTGGACAGGCACTTGTCCGCAATATCACCTTTCTTGGCGAAAACATGTCCAATGGCATGCAGAGAAACTCTGGAAACGATTTATTGAAAACGCTTAATGAATCGAGATGAGGACTTCGCCACAATATCAATAACTTGGCAGAAAACACTGCATGACATTTGAAGAATCATTGGAAACTACTGTAGATTTACTCAAATTGCTCAACTGATCGAGATTAGCAATTTGCCGCCATATCGCTTGCGTTGAAAAATTTACAATTACTATGCGAGAAACATTGGCAGCTAATGTGGATTTACGCAAAATCCTTAACTCAATGGGATAGGCACTTGGCCGCAATATCACATTTCTTGGAGAAATCATATCTAATGGCATGCAGAGAAACTTTGGACATGATTGTGGATTTAGTGAAAACGCTTAATAAATCGAGATGACGTCTTCGCCACAATATCAGTAACTTAGGAGAAATCTCTCCATGAGATTTGAAGAATCATTGGAAACTAATGTAGATTGCTCAACTCATCGAGATTAGCACTTTGCCGCCTTCACGCTTGAGTGGCGAATAATACTCAATTACGATGCGAGAAACAGTGGAAGCGAATGTGCATTTACTCAAAATCCTTAACTCAACTGGATAGGCACTTGGCCGCAATATCACCTTTTTGGCGAGAACATTTCGAATGGCATGCGACGAAACTTTGGAAACGATTGTGGATCAAGAGAAATTGCTTAACAACATTGAGGTGAGGACGTAGCCACATTATGATTAAGTTGGCAAGATAACTCCCGAAGACATTGAAAGGATCATTGGAAACTAATGTAGATTTACTCAAATTGCTCAACTCATCGAAATTAGCACTTTCCCGCCATATCGCTTGAGTGGCGAATAATAGTCAATTACTACGCGAGAAACATTGGAAGCTAATGTGGATTTACTCAAAATGCTTACCTCAACTGGACAGGCACTTGTCCGCAATATCACCTTTCTTGGCGAAAACATATCCAATGGCATGCATAGAAACTTTGGAAACGATTTATTGAAAACGCTTAATAAATCGAAATGAGGACTTCGCCACAATATCAATAACTTGGCAGAAAACACTGCATGACATTTGAAGAATCATTGGAAACTAATGTAGATTTACTCAAATTGCTCAATTCATCGAGATTAGCCCTTTCCCGCCATATCGCTTGAGTGGCGATTAATATTCAATTACTATGCGAGAAACATTGGAAGCTAATGTGGATTTAATCAAAATCCTTACCTCAACTGGATAGGCTCTTGGCCTCAATATCACCTTTGTTGGCGAAAACATTTCGAATGGCATGCAGAGAAACTTTGGAAACGATTGTGGATCTAGAGAAATTGCTTAACACTTCGAGGTGAGGACGTAGCCACATTATGAACAGGTTGGTATGAAAACTCCCGATGACATTGAAAGAATCACTGGAAACTACTGTAGATTTACACAAATAGCTCACCTCATCGATATTAGCACTTTGCCGCCATATCGCTTGAGTGGCGAATAATATTCAATTACTACGCGAGAAACATTGGAAGCTAATGTGGTTTTACTCAAAATGCTTACCTCAACTGGACAGGCACTTGTCCGCAATATCACCTTTCTTGGCGAAAACATGTCCAATGGCATGCAGAGAAACTCTGGAAACGATTTATTGAAAACGCTTAATGAATCGAGATGAGGACTTCGCCACAATATCAATAACTTGGCAGAAAACACTGCATGACATTTGAAGAATCATTGGAAACTACTGTAGATTTACTCAAATTGCTCAACTGATCGAGATTAGCAATTTGCCGCCATATCGCTTGCGTTGAAAAATTTACAATTACTATGCGAGAAACATTGGCAGCTAATGTGGATTTACGCAAAATCCTTAACTCAATGGGATAGGCACTTGGCCGCAATATCACATTTCTTGGAGAAATCATATCTAATGGCATGCAGAGAAACTTTGGACATGATTGTGGATTTAGTGAAAACGCTTAATAAATCGAGATGACGTCTTCGCCACAATATCAGTAACTTAGGAGAAATCTCTCCATGAGATTTGAAGAATCATTGGAAACTAATGTAGATTGCTCAACTCATCGAGATTAGCACTTTGCCGCCTTCACGCTTGAGTGGCGAATAATACTCAATTACGATGCGAGAAACAGTGGAAGCGAATGTGCATTTACTCAAAATCCTTAACTCAACTGGATAGGCACTTGGCCGCAATATCACCTTTTTGGCGAGAACATTTCGAATGGCATGCGACGAAACTTTGGAAACGATTGTGGATCAAGAGAAATTGCTTAACAACATTGAGGTGAGGACGTAGCCACATTATGATTAAGTTGGCAAGATAACTCCCGAAGACATTGAAAGGATCATTGGAAACTAATGTAGATTTACTCAAATTGCTCAACTCATCGAAATTAGCACTTTCCCGCCATATCGCTTGAGTGGCGAATAATAGTCAATTACTACGCGAGAAACATTGGAAGCTAATGTGGATTTACTCAAAATGCTTACCTCAACTGGACAGGCACTTGTCCGCAATATCACCTTTCTTGGCGAAAACATATCTAATGGCATGCATAGAAACTTTGGAAACGATTTATTGAAAACGCTTAATAAATCGAAATGAGGACTTCGCCACAATATCAATAACTTGGCAGAAAACACTGCATGACATTTGAAGAATCATTGGAAACTAATGTAGATTTACTCAAATTGCTCAACTCATCGAAATTAGCACTTTGCCGCCATATCGCTCGAGTGTTGAAATATTTACAATTACTATGCGAGAAATATTGGCAGTTTGATTTAATCAAAATCCTTAACTCAACGGGATAGGCACTTGGCCGCAATATCACCTTTCTTGGAGAAAACATTTCGAATGGCATGCAGAGAAACTTTGGAAACGATTGTGGATGGAGAAAAGTTGCTTAACACATCGAGGTGAGGACGGAGCCACATTATGAATAAGTTGGTAAGAAAACTCCCGATGACATTGAAAGAATCATTGGAAACTACTGTAGATTTACACAAATAGCTCAACTCATCGATATTAGCACTTTGCCGCCATATCGCTTGAGTGGCGAATAATATTCAATTACTATGCGAGAAACATTAGAAGCTAATGTGGATTTACTCAAAATCCTTTACTCAACGGGATTGGCACTTGGCCGCAATATCACCTTTCTTGGCGAAAACATATCCAATAACATGCAGAGAAACTCTGGAAACGATTTATTGAAAACGCTTAATGAATCGAGATGAGGACTTCGCCACAATATCAATAACTTGGCAGAAAACACTGCATGACATTTGAAGAATCATTGGAAACTACTGTAGATTTACTCAAATTGCTCAACTGATCGAGATTAGCAATTTGCCGCCATATCGCTTGCGTTGAAAAATTTACAATTACTATGCGAGAAACATTGGCAGCTAATGTGGATTTACTCAAAATGCTTACCTCAACTGGACAGGCACTTGTCCGCAATATCACCTTTCTTGGCGAAAACATATCTAATGGCATGCATAGAAACTTTGGAAACGATTGTGGATCTCGAGAAATTGCTTAACACTTCGAGGTGACGACGTAGTCACATTATGAGCAGGTTGGTATGAAAACTCCCGATGACATTGAAAGAATCATTGGAAACTACTGTAGATTTACTCAAATTGCTCAACTGATCGAGATTAGCAATTTGCCGCCATATCGCTTGCGTTGAAAAATTTACAATTACTATGCGAGAAACATTGGCAGCTAATGTGGATTTACGCAAAATCCTTAACTCAACGGGAAAGGCACTTGGCCGCAATATCACATTTCTTGGAGAAATCATATCAAATGGCATGCAGAGAAACTTTGGACATGGTGTGGATTTAGTGAAAACGCTTAATAAATCGAGATGAGGTCTTCGCCACAATATCAGTAACTTAGGAGAAATCTCTCCATGAGATTTGAAGAATAATTGGAAACTAATGTAGATTGCTCAACTCATCGAGATTAGCACTTTGCCGCCTTCACGCTTGAGTGGCGAATAATACTCAATTACGATGCGAGAAACATTGGAAGCGAATGTGCATTTACTCAAAATCCTTAACTCAACTGGATAGGCACTTGGCCTCAATATCACCTTTTTGGCGAGAACATTTCGAATGGCATGCAGAGAAACTTTGGAAACGATTGTGGATCTAGAGAAATTGCATAACACTTCGAGGTGACGACGTAGCCACATTATGAACAGGTTGGTATGAAAACTCCCGATGACATTGAAAGAATCATTGGAAACGACTGTAGATTTACACAAATAGCTCACCTCATCGATATTAGCACTTTCCCGCCATATCGCTTGAGTGGCGAATAATAGTCAATTACTACGCGAGAAACATTGGAAGCTAATGTGGATTTACTCAAAATGCGTACCTCAACTGGATAGGCACTTGTCCGCAATATCACCTTTCTTGGCGAAAACATATCCAATGGCATGCAGAGAAACTTTGAAAACGATTTATTGAAAACGCTTAATAAATCGAGATGAGGACTTCGCCACAATATCAATAACTTTGCAGAAGACACTGCATGACATTTGAAGAATCATTGGAAACTAATGTGGATTTACTCAAAATCCTTTACTCAACGGGATTGGCACTTGGCCGCAATATCACCTTTCTTGGCGAAAACATATCCAATGGCACGCAGAGAAACTTTGGAAACGATTGTGGATTTATAGAAATCGAGATGAGGACTTCGCAACACTATCAATAACTTGGCAGAAAACTCTCCATGACATTTGACGATCATTGGAAACGAATGTAAATTTTTTCAAATTGCTCAACTCATCGACATTAGCACTTTGCCGCCATATCGCTTGAGTGTTGAAATATTTACAATTACTATGCGAGAAACATTGGCAGCTAATGTGGATTTACTCAAAATGCTTACCTCAACTGGACAGGCACTTGTCCGCAATATCACCTTTCTTGGAGAAAACATTTCGAATGGCATGCAGAGAAACTTTGGAAACGATTGCGGATGGAGAAAAGTTGCTTAACACATCGAGGTGAGGACGGAGCCACATTATGAATAAGTTGGTAAGAAAACTCCCGATGACATTGAAAGAATCATTGGAAACTCCTGTAGATTTACACAAATAGCTCAACTCATCGATATTAGCACTTTGCCGCCATATCGCTTGAGTGGCGAATAATATTCAATTACTATGCGAGAAACATTAGAAGCTAATGTGGATTTACTCAAAATCCTTTACTCAACGGGATTGGCACTTGGCCGCAATATCACCTTTCTTGGCGAAAACATATCCAATGGCATGCAGAGAAACTCTGGAAACGATTTATTGAAAACGCTTAATGAATCGAGATGAGGACTTCGCCACAATATCAATAACTTGGCAGAAAACACTGCATGACATTTGAAGAATCATTGGAAACTACTGTAGATTTACTCAAATTGCTCAACTGATCGAGATTAGCAATTTGCCGCCATATCGCTTGCGTTGAAAAATTTACAATTACTATGCGAGAAACATTGGCAGCTAATGTGGATTTACGCAAAATCCTTAACTCAACGGGATAGGCACTTGGCCGCAATATCACATTTCTTGGAGAAATCATATCTGATGGCATGAAGAGAAACTTTGGACATGATTGTGGATTTAGTGAAAACGCTTAATAAATCGAGATGACGTCTTCGCCACAATATCAGTAACTTAGGAGAAATCTCTCCATGAGATTTGAAGAATCATTGGAAACTAATGTAGATTGCTCAACTCATCGAGATTAGCACTTTGCCGCCTTCACGCTTGAGTGGCGAATAATACTCAATTACGATGCGAGAAACAGTGGAAGCGAATGTGCATTTACTCAAAATCCTTAACTCAACTGGATAGGCACTTGGCCGCAATATCACCTTTTTGGCGAGAACATTTCGAATGGCATGCGACGAAACTTTGGAAACGATTGTGGATCAAGAGAAATTGCTTAACAACATTGAGGTGAGGACGTAGCCACATTATGATTAAGTTGGCAAGATAACTCCCGAAGACATTGAAAGGATCATTGGAAACTAATGTAGATTTACTCAAATTGCTCAACTCATCGAAATTAGCACTTTCCCGCCATATCGCTTGAGTGGCGAATAATAGTCAATTACTACGCGAGAAACATTGGAAGCTAATGTGGATTTACTCAAAATGCTTACCTCAACTGGACAGGCACTTGTCCGCAATATCACCTTTCTTGGCGAAAACATATCCAATGGCATGCATAGAAACTTTGGAAACGATTTATTGAAAACGCTTAATAAATCGAAATGAGGACTTCGCCACAATATCAATAACTTGGCAGAAAACACTGCATGACATTTGAAGAATCATTGGAAACTAATGTAGATTTACTCAAATTGCTCAATTCATCGAGATTAGCCCTTTCCCGCCATATCGCTTGAGTGGCGATTAATATTCAATTACTATGCGAGAAACATTGGAAGCTAATGTGGATTTAATCAAAATCCTTACCTCAACTGGATAGGCTCTTGGCCTCAATATCACCTTTGTTGGCGAAAACATTTCGAATGGCATGCAGAGAAACTTTGGAAACGATTGTGGATCTAGAGAAATTGCTTAACACTTCGAGGTGAGGACGTAGCCACATTATGAACAGGTTGGTATGAAAACTCCCGATGACATTGAAAGAATCACTGGAAACTACTGTAGATTTACACAAATAGCTCACCTCATCGATATTAGCACTTTGCCGCCATATCGCTTGAGTGGCGAATAATATTCAATTACTACGCGAGAAACATTGGAAGCTAATGTGGTTTTACTCAAAATGCTTACCTCAACTGGACAGGCACTTGTCCGCAATATCACCTTTCTTGGCGAAAACATGTCCAATGGCATGCAGAGAAACTCTGGAAACGATTTATTGAAAACGCTTAATGAATCGAGATGAGGACTTCGCCACAATATCAATAACTTGGCAGAAAACACTGCATGACATTTGAAGAATCATTGGAAACTACTGTAGATTTACTCAAATTGCTCAACTGATCGAGATTAGCAATTTGCCGCCATATCGCTTGCGTTGAAAAATTTACAATTACTATGCGAGAAACATTGGCAGCTAATGTGGATTTACGCAAAATCCTTAACTCAATGGGATAGGCACTTGGCCGCAATATCACATTTCTTGGAGAAATCATATCTAATGGCATGCAGAGAAACTTTGGACATGATTGTGGATTTAGTGAAAACGCTTAATAAATCGAGATGACGTCTTCGCCACAATATCAGTAACTTAGGAGAAATCTCTCCATGAGATTTGAAGAATCATTGGAAACTAATGTAGATTGCTCAACTCATCGAGATTAGCACTTTGCCGCCTTCACGCTTGAGTGGCGAATAATACTCAATTACGATGCGAGAAACAGTGGAAGCGAATGTGCATTTACTCAAAATCCTTAACTCAACTGGATAGGCACTTGGCCGCAATATCACCTTTTTGGCGAGAACATTTCGAATGGCATGCGACGAAACTTTGGAAACGATTGTGGATCAAGAGAAATTGCTTAACAACATTGAGGTGAGGACGTAGCCACATTATGATTAAGTTGGCAAGATAACTCCCGAAGACATTGAAAGGATCATTGGAAACTAATGTAGATTTACTCAAATTGCTCAACTCATCGAAATTAGCACTTTCCCGCCATATCGCTTGAGTGGCGAATAATAGTCAATTACTACGCGAGAAACATTGGAAGCTAATGTGGATTTACTCAAAATGCTTACCTCAACTGGACAGGCACTTGTCCGCAATATCACCTTTCTTGGCGAAAACATATCCAATGGCATGCATAGAAACTTTGGAAACGATTTATTGAAAACGCTTAATAAATCGAAATGAGGATTTCGCCACAATATCAATAACTTGGCAGAAAACACTGCATGACATTTGAAGAATCATTGGAAACTAATGTAGATTTACTCAAATTGCTCAATTCATCGAGATTAGCCCTTTCCCGCCATATCGCTTGAGTGGCGATTAATATTCAATTACTATGCGAGAAACATTGGAAGCTAATGTGGATTTAATCAAAATCCTTACCTCAACTGGATAGGCTCTTGGCCTCAATATCACCTTTGTTGGCGAAAACATTTCGAATGGCATGCAGAGAAACTTTGGAAACGATTGTGGATCTAGAGAAATTGCTTAACACTTCGAGGTGAGGACGGAGCCACATTATGAACAGGTTGGTATGAAAACTCCCGATGACATTGAAAGAATCACTGGAAACTACTGTAGATTTACACAAATAGCTCACCTCATCGATATTAGCACTTTGCCGCCATATCGCTTGAGTGGCGAATAATATTCAATTACTACGCGAGAAACATTGGAAGCTAATGTGGTTTTACTCAAAATGCTTACCTCAACTGGACAGGCACTTGTCCGCAATATCACCTTTCTTGGCGAAAACATGTCCAATGGCATGCAGAGAAACTTTGAAAACGATTTATAGAAAACGCTTAATTAATCGAGATGAGGACTTCGCCACAATATCAATAACTTGGCAGAAAACTCTCCATGACATTTGAAGAATCATTGGAAACTAATGTAGATTTACTCAATTTGCTCAACTCATCGAAATTAGCACTTTGCCGCCATATCGCTTGAGTGTTGATATATTTACAATTACTATGCGAGAAACATTGGCAGCTAATGTGGATTTACGCAAAATCCTTAACTCAACGGGATAGGCACTTGGCCGCAATATCACATTTCTTGGAGAAATCATATCTAATGGCATGCAGAGAAACTTTGGACATGATTGTGGATTTAGTGAAAACGCTTAATAAATCGAGATGACGTCTTCGCCACAATATCAGTAACTTAGGAGAAATCTCTCCATGAGATTTGAAGAATCATTGGAAACTAATGTAGATTGCTCAACTCATCGAGATTAGCACTTTGCCGCCTTAACGCTTGAGTGGCGAATAATACTCAATTACGATGCGAGAAACATTGGAAGCGAATGTGCATTTACTCAAAATCCTTAACTCAACTGGATAGGCACTTGGCCGCAATATCACCTTTTTGGCGAGAACATTTCGAATGGCATGCGAAGAAACTTTGGAAACGATTGTGGATGGAGAAAAGTTGCTTAACACATCGAGGTGAGGACGGAGCCACATTATGAATAAGTTGGTAAGAAAACTCCCGATGACATTGAAAGAATCATTGCAAACTACTGTAGATTTACACAAATAGCTCAACTCATCGAGATTAGCCCTTTCCCGCCATATCGCTTGAGTGGCGAATAATATTCAATTACTATGCGAGAAACATTAGAAGCTAATGTGGATTTACTCAAAATCCTTTACTCAACGGGATTGGCACTTGGCCGCAATATCACCTTTCTTGGCGAAAACATATCCAATGGCATGCAGAGAAACTCTGGAAACGATTTATTGAAAACGCTTAATGAATCGAGATGAGGACTTCGGCACAATATCAATAACTTGGCAGAAAACACTGCATGACATTTGACGAATCATTGGATGCTACTGTAGATTTACTCAAATTGCTCAACTGATCGAGATTAGCAATTTGCCGCCATATCGCGTGCGTTGAGAAATTTACAATTGCAATGCGAGAAACATTGGCAGCTAATGTGGATTTAATCAAAATCCTTAACTCAACGGGATAGGCACTTGGCCGCAATATCACCTTTCTTGGAGAAAACATTTCGAATGGCATGCAGAGAAACTTTGGAAACGATTGTGGATGGAGAAAAGTTGCTTAACACATCGAGGTGAGGACGGAGCCACATTATGAATACGTTGGTAAGAAAACTCCCGATGACATTGAAAGAATCATTGGAAACTACTGTAGATTTACACAAATAGCTCAACTCATCGATATTAGCACTTTGCCGCCATATCGCTTGAGTGGCGAATAATATTCAATTACTATGCGAGAAACATTAGAAGCTAATGTGGATTTACTCAAAATCCTTTACTCAACGGGATTGGCACTTGGCCGCAATATCACCTTTCTTGGCGAAAACATATCCAATGGCATGCAGAGAAACTCTGGAAACGATTTATTGAAAACGCTTAATGAATCGAGATGAGGACTTCGCCACAATATCAATAACTTGGCAGAAAACACTGCATGACATTTGAAGAATCATTGGAAACTACTGTAGATTTACTCAAATTGCTCAACTGATCGAGATTAGCAATTTGCCGCCATATCGCTTGCGTTGAAAAATTTACAATTACTATGCGAGAAACATTGGCAGCTAATGTGGATTTACGCAAAATCCTTAACTCAACGGGAAAGGCACTTGGCCGCAATATCACATTTCTTGGAGAAATCATATCAAATGGCATGCAGAGAAACTTTGGACATGGTGTGGATTTAGTGAAAACGCTTAATAAATCGAGATGACGTCTTCGCCACAATATCAGTAACTTAGGAGAAATCTCTCCATGAGATTTGAAGAATCATTGGAAACTAATGTAGATTGCTCAACTCATCGAGATTAGCACTTTGCCGCCTTCACGCTTGAGTGGCGAATAATACTCAATTACGATGCGAGAAACATTGGAAGCGAATGTGCATTTACTCAAAATCCTTAACTCAACTGGATAGGCACTTGGCCGCAATATCACCTTTTTGGCGAGAACATTTCGAATGGCATGCGACGAAACTTTGGAAACGATTGTGGATCAAGAGAAATTGCTTAACAACATTGAGGTGAGGACGTAGCCACATTATGATTAAGTTGGCAAGATAACTCCCGAAGACATTGAAAGGATCATTGGAAACTAATGTAGATTTACTCAAATTGGTCAACTCATCGAAATTAGCACTTTCCCGCCATATCGCTTGAGTGGCGAATAATAGTCAATTACTACGCGAGAAACATTGGAAGCTAATGTGGATTTACTCAAAATGCTTACCTCAACTGGACAGGCACTTGTCCGCAATATCACCTTTCTTGGCGAAAACATATCCAATGGCATGCATAGAAACTTTGGAAACGATTTATTGAAAACGCTTAATAAATCGAAATGAGGACTTCGCCACAATATCAATAACTTGGCAGAAAACACTGCATGACATTTGAAGAATCATTGGAAACTAATGTAGATTTACTCAAATTGCTCAACTCATCGAGATTAGCCCTTTCCCGCCATATCGCTTGAGTGGCGATTAATATTCAATTACTATGCGAGAAACATTGGAAGCTAATGTGGATTTAATCAAAATCCTTACCTCAACGGGATAGGCTCTTGGCCTCAATATCACCTTTGTTGGCGAAAACATTTCGAATGGCATGCAGAGAAACTTTGGAAACGATTGTGGATCTAGAGAAATTGCTTAACACTTCGAGGTGAGGACGTAGCCACATTATGAACAGGTTGGTATGAAAACTCCCGATGACATTGAAAGAATCACTGGAAACTACTGTAGATTTACACAAATAGCTCACCTCATCGATATTAGCACTTTGCCGCCATATCGCTTGAGTGGCGAATAATATTCAATTACTACGCGAGAAACATTGGAAGCTAATGTGGTTTTACTCAAAATGCTTACCTCAACTGGACAGGCACTTGTCCGCAATATCACCTTTCTTGGCGAAAACATGTCCAATGGCATGCAGAGAAACTTTGAAAACGATTTATTGAAAACGCTTAATAAATCGAGATGAGGACTTCGCCACAATATCAATAACTTGGCAGAAAACTCTCCATGACATTTGAAGAATCATTGGAAACTAATGTAGATTTACTCAATTTGCTCAACTCATCGAAATTAGCACTTTGCCGCCATATCGCTTGAGTGTTGATATATTTACAATTACCATGCGAGAAACATTGGCAGCTAATGTGGATTTACGCAAAATCCTTAACTCAACGGGATAGGCACTTGGCCGCAATATTACATTTCTTGGAGAAACCATATCTAATGGCATGCAGAGAAACTTTGGACATGATTGTGGATTTAGTGAAAACGCTTAATAAATCGAGATGACGTCTTCGCCACAATATCAGTAACTTAGGAGAAATCTCTCCATGAGATTTGAAGAATCATTGGAAACTAATGTAGATTGCTCAACTCATCGAGATTAGCACTTTGCCGCCTTAACGCTTGAGTGGCGAATAATACTCAATTACGATGCGAGAAACATTGGAAGCGAATGTGCATTTACTCAAAATCCTTAACTCAACTGGATAGGCACTTGGCCGCAATATCACCTTTTTGGCGAGAACATTTCGAATGGCATGCGAAGAAACTTTGGAAACGATTGTGGATGGAGAAAAGTTGCTTAACACATCGAGGTGAGGACGGAGCCACATTATGAATAAGTTGGTAAGAAAACTCCCGATGACATTGAAAGAATCATTGCAAACTACTGTAGATTTACACAAATAGCTCAACTCATCGATATTAGCACTTTGCCGCCATATCGCTTGAGTGGCGAATAATATTCAATTACTATGCGAGAAACATTAGAAGCTAATGTGGATTTACTCAAAATCCTTTACTCAACGGGATTGGCACTTGGCCGCAATATCACCTTTCTTGGCGAAAACATATCCAATGGCATGCAGAGAAACTCTGGAAACGATTTATTGAAAACGCTTAATGAATCGAGATGAGGACTTCGGCACAATATCAATAACTTGGCAGAAAACACTGCATGACATTTGAAGAATCATTGGAAACTACTGTAGATTTACTCAAATTGCTCAACTGATCGAGATTAGCAATTTGCCGCCATATCGCGTGCGTTGAAAAATTTACAATTGCAATGCGAGAAACATTGGCAGCTAATGTGGATTTAATCAAAATCCTTAACTCAACGGGATAGGCACTTGACCGCAATATCAACTTTCTTGGCGAAAACATATCCAATGGCATGCAGAGAACCTTAGGAAACGATTGTGGATCAAGAGAAATTGCTTCACATCGAGGTGAGGACGTAGCCACATTATATATAAATTGGCTCGATAACTCCCGAAGACATTGAAAGAATCATTGGAAACTAATGTAGATTTACTCAAATTGCTCAACCCATCGAGATTAGCCCTTTCCCGCCATATCGCTTGAGTGGCGATTAATATTCAATTACTATGCGAGAACCATTGGAAGCTAATGTGGATTTAATCAAAATCCTTACCTCAACTGGATAGGCAGTTGGCCTCAATATCACCTTTGTTGGCGAAAACATTTCGAATGGCATGCAGAGAAACTTTGGAAACGATTGTGGATCTAGAGAAATTGCTTAACACTTCGAGGTGAGGACGTAGCCACATTATGAACAGGTTGGTATGAAAACTCCCGATGACATTGAAAGAATCATTGGAAACTACTGTAGATTTACACAAATAGCTCACCTCATCGATATTAGCACTTTCCCGCCATATCGCTTGAGTGGCGAATAATAGTCAATTACTACGCGAGAAACATTGGAAGCTAATGTGGATTTACTCAAAATGCTTACCTCAACTGGACAGGCACTTGTCCGCAATATCACCTTTCTTGGCGAAAACATATCTAATGGCATGCATAGAAACTTTGGAAACGATTTATTGAAAACGCTTAATTAATCGAAATGAGGACTTCGACACAATATCAATAACTTGGCAGAAAACACTGCATGACATTTGAAGAATCATTGGAAACTAATGTAGATTTACTCAAATTGCTCAACTCATCGAAATTAGCACTTTGCCGCCATATCGCTCGAGTGTTGAAATATTTACAATTACTATGCGAGAAATATTGGCAGTTTGATTTAATCAAAATCCTTAACTCAACGGGATAGGCACTTGGCCGCAATATCACCTTTCTTGGAGAAAACATTTCGAATGGCATGCAGAGAAACTTTGGAAACGATTGTGGATGGAGAGAAGTTGCTTAACACATCGAGGTGAGGACGGAGCCACATTATGAATACGTTGGTAAGAAAACTCCCGATGACATTGAAAGTATCATTGGAAACTACTGTAGATTTACACAAATAGCTCACCTCATCGATATTAGCACTTTGCCGCCATATCGCTTGAGTTGCGAATAATATTCAATTACTACGCGAGAAACATTGGAAGCTAATGTGGTTTTACTCAAAATGCTTACCTCAACTGTACAGGCACTTGTCCGCAATATCACCTTTCTTGGCGAAAACATGTCCAATGGCATGCAGAGAAACTTTGAAAACGATTTATTGAAAACGCTTAATAAATCGAGATGAGGACTTCGCCACAATATCAATAACTTGGCAGAAAACTCCCATGACATTTGAAGAATCATTGGAAACTAATGTAGATTTACTCAATTTGCTCAACTCATCGAAATTAGCACTTTGCCGCCATATCGCTTGAGTGTTGATATATTTACAATTACTATGCGAGAAACATTGGCAGCTAATGTGGATTTACGCAAAATCCTTAACTCAACGGGATAGGCACTTGGCCGCAATATCACATTTCTTGGAGAAACCATATCTAATGGCATGCAGAGAAACTTTGGACATGATTGTGGATTTAGTGAAAACGCTTAATAAATCGAGATGACGTCTTCGCCACAATATCAGTAACTTAGGAGAAATCTCTCCATGAGATTTGAAGAATCATTGGAAACTAATGTAGATTGCTCAACTCATCGAGATTAGCACTTTGCCGCCTTAACGCTTGAGTGGCGAATAATACTCAATTACGATGCGAGAAACATTGGAAGCGAATGTGCATTTACTCAAAATCCTTAACTCAACTGGATAGGCACTTGGCCGCAATATCACCTTTTTGGCGAGAACATTTCGAATGGCATGCGAAGAAACTTTGGAAACGATTGTGGATGGAGAAAAGTTGCTTAACACATCGAGGTGAGGACAGAGCCACATTATGAATAAGTTGGTAAGAAAACTCCCGATGACATTGAAAGAATCATTGCAAACTACTGTAGATTTACACAAATAGCTCAACTCATCGAGATTAGCCCTTTCCCGCCATATCGCTTGAGTGGCGATTAATATTCAATTACTATGCGAGAACCATTGGAAGCTAATGTGGATTTAATCAAAATCCTTACCTCAACTGGATAGGCTCTTGGCCTCAATATCACCTTTGTTGGCGAAAACATTTCGAATGGCATGCAGAGAAACTTTGGAAACGATTGTGGATCTAGAGAAATTGCTTAACACTTCGAGGTGACGACGTAGCCACATTATGAACAGGTTGGTATGAAAACTCCCGATGACATTGAAAGAATCATTGGAAGCTACTGTAGATTTACACAAATAGCTCAACTCATCGATATTAGCACTTTCCCGCCATATCGCTTGAGTGGCGAATAATAGTCAATTACTACGCGAGAAACATTGGAAGCTAACGTGGATTTACTCAAAATGCTTACCTCAACTGGACAGGCACTTGTCCGCAATATCACCTTTCTTGGCGAAAACATGTCCAATGGCATGCAGAGAAACTTTGAAAACGATTTATTGAAAACGCTTAATAAATCGAGATGAGGACTTCGCCACAATATCAATAACGTGGCAGAAAACTCTCCATGACATTTGAAGAATCATTGGAAACTAATGTAGATTTACTCAAATTGCTCAACTCATCGAAATTAGCACTTTGCCGCCATATCGCTTGAGTGTTGAAATATTTACAATTACTATGCGAGAAACATTGGCAGCTAATGTGGATTTACGCAAAATCCTGAACTCAACGGGATAGGCACTTGGCCGCAATATCACATTTCTTGGAGAAATCATATCTAATGGCATGCAGAGAAACTTTGGACATGATTGTGGATTCAGTGAAAACGCTTAATAAATCGAGATGAGGTCTTCGCCACAATATCAGTAACTTAGGAGAAATCTCTCCATGAGATTTCAAGAATCATTGGAAACTAATGTAGATTGCTCAACTCATCGAGATTAGCACTTTGCCGCCTTAACGCTTGAGTGGCGAATAATACTCAATTACGATGCGAGAAACATTGGAAGCGAATGTGCATTTACTCAAAATCCTTATCTCAACTGGATAGGCACTTGGCCGCAATATCACCTTTTTGGCGAGAACATTTCGAATGGCATGCGAAGAAACTTTGGAAACGATTGTGGATCTAGAGAAATTGCTTAACACTTCGAGGTGAGGACGTAGCCACATTATGTATAAATTGGCTCGATAACTCCCGATGACATTGAAAGAATCATTGGAAACTAATGTAGATTTACTCAGATTGCTCAACTCCTCGAGATTAGCACATTGCCGCCATATTGCTTGTGTGGCGAAAAATATTCAATTACGATGCGAGAAACATTGGAAGCGAATGTGCATTTACTCAAAATCCTTAACTCAACTGGATAGGCACTTGGCCGCAATATCACCTTTTTGGCGAGAACATTTCGAATGGCATGCGAAGAAACTTTGGAAACGATTGTGGATCTGGAGAAATTGCTTAACACTTCGTGGTGACGACGTAGTCACATTATGAACAGGTTGGTATGAAAACTCCCGATGACATTGAAAGAATCATTGGAAACTACTGTAGATTTACACAAATAGCTCAACTCATCGATATTAGCACTTTGCCGCCATATCGCTTGAGTGGCGAATAATATTCAATTACTATGCGAGAAACATTGGAAGCTAATGTGGATTTACTCAAAATGCTTACCTCAACTGGATAGGCACTTGTCCGCAATATCACCTTTCTTGGCGAAAACATATCCAATGGCATGCAGAGAAACTTTGAAAACGATTTATTGAAAACGCTTAATAAATCGAGATGAGGACTTCGCCACAATATCAATAACTTTGCAGAAGACACTGCATGACATTTGAAGAATCATTGGAAACTAATGTGGATTTACTCAAAATCCTTTACTCAACGGGATTGGCACTTGGCCGCAATATCACCTTTCTTGGCGAAAACATATCCAATGGCACGCAGAGAAACTTTGGAAACGATTGTGGATTTATAGAAATCGAGATGAGGACTTCGCAACACTATCAATAACTTGGCAGAAAACTCTCCATGACATTTGACGATCATTGGAAACGAATGTAAATTTTTTCAAATTGCTCAACTCATCGACATTAGCACTTTGCCGCCATATCGCTTGAGTGTTGAAATATTTACAATTACTATGCGAGAAACATTGGCAGCTAATGTGGATTTAATCAAAATCCTTACCTCAACTGGATAGGCACTTGGCCTCAATATCACCTTTGTTGGCGAAAACATTTCGAATGGCATGCAGAGAAACTTTGGAAACGATTGTGGATCTAGAGAAATTGCTTAACACTTCGAGGTGAGGACGTAGCCACATTATGAACAGGTTGGTATGAAAACTCCCGATGACATTGAAAGAATCATTGGAAACTACTGTAGATTTACACAAATAGCTCACCTCATCGATATTAGCACTTTCCCGCCATATCGCTTGAGTGGCGAATAATAGTCAATTACTACGCGAGAAACATTGGAAGCTAATGTGGATTTACTCAAAATGCTTACCTCAACTGGACAGGCACTTGTCCGCAATATCACCTTTCTTGGCGAAAACATATCTAATGGCATGCATAGAAACTTTGGAAACGATTTATTGAAAACGCTTAATGAATCGAGATGAGGACTTCGCCACAATATCAATAACTTGGCAGAAAACACTGCATGACATTTGAAAAATCATTGGAAACTACTGTAGATTTACTCAAATTGCTCAACTGATCGAGATTAGCAATTTGCCGCCATATCGCTTGAGTGTTGATATATTTACAATTACTATGCGAGAAACATTGGCAGCTAATGTGGATTTACGCAAAATCCTTAACTCAACGGGATAGGCACTTGGCCGCAATATCACATTTCTTGGAGAAATCATATCTAATGGCATGCAGAGAAACTTTGGACATGATTGTGGATTTAGTGAAAACGCTTAATAAATCGAGATGACGTCTTCGCCACAATATCAGTAACTTCGGAGAAATCTCTCCATGAGATTTGAAGAATCATTGGAAACTAATGTAGATTGCTCAACTCATCGAGATTAGCACTTTGCCGCCTTAACGCTTGAGTGGCGAATAATACTCAATTACGATGCGAGAAACATTGGAAGCGAATGTGCATTTACTCAAAATCCTTAACTCAACTGGATAGGCACTTGGCCGCAATATCACATTTTTGGCGAGAACATTTCGAATGGCATGCGAAGAAACTTTGGAAACGATTGTGGATGGAGAAAAGTTGCTTAACACATCGAGGTGAGGACGGAGCCACATTATGAATACGTTGGTAAGAAAACTCCCGATGACATTGAAAGTATCATTGGAAACTACTGTAGATTTACACAAATAGCTCACCTCATCGATATTAGCACTTTGCCGCCATATCGCTTGAGTGGCGAATAATATTCAATTACTACGCGAGAAACATTGGAAGCTAATGTGGTTTTACTCAAAATGCTTACCTCAACTGGACAGGCACTTGTCCGCAATATCACCTTTCTTGGCGAAAACATGTCCAATGGCATGCAGAGAAACTTTGAAAACGATTTATTGAAAACGCTTAATAAATCGAGATGAGGACTTCGCCACAATATCAATAACTTGGCAGAAAACTCTCCATGACATTTGAAGAATCATTGGAAACTAATGTAGATTTACTCAATTTGCTCAACTCATCGAAATTAGCACTTTGCCGCCATATCGCTTGAGTGTTGATATATTTACAATTACCATGCGAGAAACATTGGCAGCTAATGTGGATTTACGCAAAATCCTTAACTCAACGGGATAGGCACTTGGCCGCAATATCACATTTCTTGGAGAAACCATATCTAATGGCATGCAGAGAAACTTTGGACATGATTGTGGATTTAGTGAAAACGCTTAATAAATCGAGATGACGTCTTCGCCACAATATCAGTAACTTAGGAGAAATCTCTCCATGAGATTTGAAGAATCATTGGAAACTAATGTAGATTGCTCAACTCATCGAGATTAGCACTTTGCCGCCTTAACGCTTGAGTGGCGAATAATACTCAATTACGATGCGAGAAACATTGGAAGCGAATGTGCATTTACTCAAAATCCTTAACTCAACTGGATAGGCACTTGGCCGCAATATCACCTTTTTGGCGAGAACATTTCGAATGGCATGCGAAGAAACTTTGGAAACGATTGTGGATGGAGGAAAGTTGCTTAACACATCGAGGTGAGGACGGAGCCACATTATGAATAAGTTGGTAAGAAAACTCCCGATGACATTGAAAGAATCATTGCAAACTACTGTAGATTTACACAAATAGCTCAACTCATCGAGATTAGCCCTTTCCCGCCATATCGCTTGAGTGGCGAATAATATTCAATTACTATGCGAGAAACATTAGAAGCTAATGTGGATTTACTCAAAATCCTTTACTCAACGGGATTGGCACTTGGCCGCAATATCACCTTTCTTGGCGAAAACATATCCAATGGCATGCAGAGAAACTCTGGAAACGATTTATTGAAAACGCTTAATGAATCGAGATGAGGACTTCGGCACAATATCAATAACTTGGCAGAAAACACTGCATGACATTTGAAGAATCATTGGATGCTACTGTAGATTTACTCAAATTGCTCAACTGATCGAGATTAGCAATTTGCCGCCATATCGCGTGCGTTGAAAAATTTACAATTGCAATGCGAGAAACATTGGCAGCTAATGTGGATTTAATCAAAATCCTTAACTCAACGGGATAGGCACTTGACCGCAATATCAACTTTCTTGGCGAAAACATATCCAATGGCATGCAGAGAACCTTTGGAAACGATTGTGGATCAAGAGAAATTGCTTCACATCGAGGTGAGGACGTAGCCACATTATATATAAATTGGCTCGATAACTCCCGAAGACATTGAAAGAATCATTGGAAACTAATGTAGATTTACTCAAATTGCTCAACTCATCGAGATTAGCCCTTTCCCGCCATATCGCTTGAGTGGCGATTAATATTCAATTACTATGCGAGAACCATTGGAAGCTAATGTGGATTTAATCAAAATCCTTACCTCAACTGGATAGGCTCTTGGCCTCAATATCACCTTTGTTGGCGAAAACATTTCGAATGGCATGCAGAGAAACTTTGGAAACGATTGTGGATCTAGAGAAATTGCTTAACACTTCGAGGTGACGACGTAGCCACATTATGAACAGGTTGGTATGAAAACTCCCGATGACATTGAAAGAATCATTGGAAGCTACTGTAGATTTACACAAATAGCTCAACTCATCGATATTAGCACTTTCCCGCCATATCGCTTGAGTGGCGAATAATAGTCAATTACTACGCGAGAAACATTGGAAGCTAACGTGGATTTACTCAAAATGCTTACCTCAACTGGACAGGCACTTGTCCGCAATATCACCTTTCTTGGCGAAAACATGTCCAATGGCATGCAGAGAAACTTTGAAAACGATTTATTGAAAACGCTTAATAAATCGAGATGAGGACTTCGCCACAATATCAATAACGTGGCAGAAAACTCTCCATGACATTTGAAGAATCATTGGAAACTAATGTAGATTTACTCAAATTGCTCAACTCATCGAAATTAGCACTTTGCCGCCATATCGCTTGAGTGTTGAAATATTTACAATTACTATGCGAGAAACATTGGCAGCTAATGTGGATTTACGCAAAATCCTGAACTCAACGGGATAGGCACTTGGCCGCAATATCACATTTCTTGGAGAAATCATATCTAATGGCATGCAGAGAAACTTTGGACATGATTGTGGATTCAGTGAAAACGCTTAATAAATCGAGATGAGGTCTTCGCCACAATATCAGTAACTTAGGAGAAATCTCTCCATGAGATTTCAAGAATCATTGGAAACTAATGTAGATTGCTCAACTCATCGAGATTAGCACTTTGCCGCCTTAACGCTTGAGTGGCGAATAATACTCAATTACGATGCGAGAAACATTGGAAGCGAATGTGCATTTACTCAAAATCCTTATCTCAACTGGATAGGCACTTGGCCGCAATATCACCTTTTTGGCGAGAACATTTCGAATGGCATGCGAAGAAACTTTGGAAACGATTGTGGATCTAGAGAAATTGCTTAACACTTCGAGGTGAGGACGTAGCCACATTATGTATAAATTGGCTCGATAACTCCCGATGACATTGAAAGAATCATTGGAAACTAATGTAGATTTACTCAGATTGCTCAACTCCTCGAGATTAGCACATTGCCGCCATATTGCTTGTGTGGCGAAAAATATTCAATTACGATGCGAGAAACATTGGAAGCGAATGTGCATTTACTCAAAATCCTTAACTCAACTGGATAGGCACTTGGCCGCAATATCACCTTTTTGGCGAGAACATTTCGAATGGCATGCGAAGAAACTTTGGAAACGATTGTGGATCTGGAGAAATTGCTTAACACTTCGTGGTGACGACGTAGTCACATTATGAACAGGTTGGTATGAAAACTCCCGATGACATTGAAAGAATCATTGGAAACTACTGTAGATTTACACAAATAGCTCAACTCATCGATATTAGCACTTTGCCGCCATATCGCTTGAGTGGCGAATAATATTCAATTACTATGCGAGAAACATTGGAAGCTAATGTGGATTTACTCAAAATGCTTACCTCAACTGGATAGGCACTTGTCCGCAATATCACCTTTCTTGGCGAAAACATATCCAATGGCATGCAGAGAAACTTTGAAAACGATTTATTGAAAACGCTTAATAAATCGAGATGAGGACTTCGCCACAATATCAATAACTTTGCAGAAGACACTGCATGACATTTGAAGAATCATTGGAAACTAATGTGGATTTACTCAAAATCCTTTACTCAACGGGATTGGCACTTGGCCGCAATATCACCTTTCTTGGCGAAAACATATCCAATGGCACGCAGAGAAACTTTGGAAACGATTGTGGATTTATAGAAATCGAGATGAGGACTTCGCAACACTATCAATAACTTGGCAGAAAACTCTCCATGACATTTGACGATCATTGGAAACGAATGTAAATTTTTTCAAATTGCTCAACTCATCGACATTAGCACTTTGCCGCCATATCGCTTGAGTGTTGAAATATTTACAATTACTATGCGAGAAACATTGGCAGCTAATGTGGATTTAATCAAAATCCTTACCTCAACTGGATAGGCACTTGGCCTCAATATCACCTTTGTTGGCGAAAACATTTCGAATGGCATGCAGAGAAACTTTGGAAACGATTGTGGATCTAGAGAAATTGCTTAACACTTCGAGGTGAGGACGTAGCCACATTATGAACAGGTTGGTATGAAAACTCCCGATGACATTGAAAGAATCATTGGAAACTACTGTAGATTTACACAAATAGCTCACCTCATCGATATTAGCACTTTCCCGCCATATCGCTTGAGTGGCGAATAATAGTCAATTACTACGCGAGAAACATTGGAAGCTAATGTGGATTTACTCAAAATGCTTACCTCAACTGGACAGGCACTTGTCCGCAATATCACCTTTCTTGGCGAAAACATATCTAATGGCATGCATAGAAACTTTGGAAACGATTTATTGAAAACGCTTAATGAATCGAGATGAGGACTTCGCCACAATATCAATAACTTGGCAGAAAACACTGCATGACATTTGAAAAATCATTGGAAACTACTGTAGATTTACTCAAATTGCTCAACTGATCGAGATTAGCAATTTGCCGCCATATCGCTTGAGTGTTGATATATTTACAATTACTATGCGAGAAACATTGGCAGCTAATGTGGATTTACGCAAAATCCTTAACTCAACGGGATAGGCACTTGGCCGCAATATCACATTTCTTGGAGAAATCATATCTAATGGCATGCAGAGAAACTTTGGACATGATTGTGGATTTAGTGAAAACGCTTAATAAATCGAGATGACGTCTTCGCCACAATATCAGTAACTTCGGAGAAATCTCTCCATGAGATTTGAAGAATCATTGGAAACTAATGTAGATTGCTCAACTCATCGAGATTAGCACTTTGCCGCCTTAACGCTTGAGTGGCGAATAATACTCAATTACGATGCGAGAAACATTGGAAGCGAATGTGCATTTACTCAAAATCCTTAACTCAACTGGATAGGCACTTGGCCGCAATATCACATTTTTGGCGAGATCATTTCGAATGGCATGCGAAGAAACTTTGGAAACGATTGTGGATGGAGAAAAGTTGCTTAACACATCGAGGTGAGGACGGAGCCACATTATGAATACGTTGGTAAGAAAACTCCCGATGACATTGAAAGTATCATTGGAAACTACTGTAGATTTACACAAATAGCTCACCTCATCGATATTAGCACTTTGCCGCCATATCGCTTGAGTGGCGAATAATATTCAATTACTACGCGAGAAACATTGGAAGCTAATGTGGTTTTACTCAAAATGCTTACCTCAACTGGACAGGCACTTGTCCGCAATATCACCTTTCTTGGCGAAAACATGTCCAATGGCATGCAGAGAAACTTTGAAAACGATTTATTGAAAACGCTTAATAAATCGAGATGAGGACTTCGCCACAATATCAATAACTTGGCAGAAAACTCTCCATGACATTTGAAGAATCATTGGAAACTAATGTAGATTTACTCAATTTGCTCAACTCATCGAAATTAGCACTTTGCCGCCATATCGCTTGAGTGTTGATATATTTACAATTACCATGCGAGAAACATTGGCAGCTAATGTGGATTTACGCAAAATCCTTAACTCAACGGGATAGGCACTTGGCCGCAATATCACATTTCTTGGAGAAACCATATCTAATGGCATGCAGAGAAACTTTGGACATGATTGTGGATTTAGTGAAAACGCTTAATAAATCGAGATGACGTCTTCGCCACAATATCAGTAACTTAGGAGAAATCTCTCCATGAGATTTGAAGAATCATTGGAAACTAATGTAGATTGCTCAACTCATCGAGATTAGCACTTTGCCGCCTTAACGCTTGAGTGGCGAATAATACTCAATTACGATGCGAGAAACATTGGAAGCGAATGTGCATTTACTCAAAATCCTTAACTCAACTGGATAGGCACTTGGCCGCAATATCACCTTTTTGGCGAGAACATTTCGAATGGCATGCGAAGAAACTTTGGAAACGATTGTGGATGGAGGAAAGTTGCTTAACACATCGAGGTGAGGACGGAGCCACATTATGAATAAGTTGGTAAGAAAACTCCCGATGACATTGAAAGAATCATTGCAAACTACTGTAGATTTACACAAATAGCTCAACTCATCGAGATTAGCCCTTTCCCGCCATATCGCTTGAGTGGCGAATAATATTCAATTACTATGCGAGAAACATTAGAAGCTAATGTGGATTTACTCAAAATCCTTTACTCAACGGGATTGGCACTTGGCCGCAATATCACCTTTCTTGGCGAAAACATATCCAATGGCATGCAGAGAAACTCTGGAAACGATTTATTGAAAACGCTTAATGAATCGAGATGAGGACTTCGGCACAATATCAATAACTTGGCAGAAAACACTGCATGACATTTGAAGAATCATTGGAAACTACTGTAGATTTACTCAAATTGCTCAACTGATCGAGATTAGCAATTTGCCGCCATATCGCGTGCGTTGAAAAATTTACAATTGCAATGCGAGAAACATTGGCAGCTAATGTGGATTTAATCAAAATCCTTAACTCAACGGGATAGGCACTTGACCGCAATATCAACTTTCTTGGCGAAAACATATCCAATGGCATGCAGAGAACCTTAGGAAACGATTGTGGATCAAGAGAAATTGCTTCACATCGAGGTGAGGACGTAGCCACATTATATATAAATTGGCTCGATAACTCCCGAAGACATTGAAAGAATCATTGGAAACTAATGTAGATTTACTCAAATTGCTCAACCCATCGAGATTAGCCCTTTCCCGCCATATCGCTTGAGTGGCGATTAATATTCAATTACTATGCGAGAACCATTGGAAGCTAATGTGGATTTAATCAAAATCCTTACCTCAACTGGATAGGCAGTTGGCCTCAATATCACCTTTGTTGGCGAAAACATTTCGAATGGCATGCAGAGAAACTTTGGAAACGATTGTGGATCTAGAGAAATTGCTTAACACTTCGAGGTGAGGACGTAGCCACATTATGAACAGGTTGGTATGAAAACTCCCGATGACATTGAAAGAATCATTGGAAACTACTGTAGATTTACACAAATAGCTCACCTCATCGATATTAGCACTTTCCCGCCATATCGCTTGAGTGGCGAATAATAGTCAATTACTACGCGAGAAACATTGGAAGCTAATGTGGATTTACTCAAAATGCTTACCTCAACTGGACAGGCACTTGTCCGCAATATCACCTTTCTTGGCGAAAACATATCTAATGGCATGCATAGAAACTTTGGAAACGATTTATTGAAAACGCTTAATTAATCGAAATGAGGACTTCGACACAATATCAATAACTTGGCAGAAAACACTGCATGACATTTGAAGAATCATTGGAAACTAATGTAGATTTACTCAAATTGCTCAACTCATCGAAATTAGCACTTTGCCGCCATATCGCTCGAGTGTTGAAATATTTACAATTACTATGCGAGAAATATTGGCAGTTTGATTTAATCAAAATCCTTAACTCAACGGGATAGGCACTTGGCCGCAATATCACCTTTCTTGGAGAAAACATTTCGAATGGCATGCAGAGAAACTTTGGAAACGATTGTGGATGGAGAGAAGTTGCTTAACACATCGAGGTGAGGACGGAGCCACATTATGAATACGTTGGTAAGAAAACTCCCGATGACATTGAAAGTATCATTGGAAACTACTGTAGATTTACACAAATAGCTCACCTCATCGATATTAGCACTTTGCCGCCATATCGCTTGAGTTGCGAATAATATTCAATTACTACGCGAGAAACATTGGAAGCTAATGTGGTTTTACTCAAAATGCTTACCTCAACTGTACAGGCACTTGTCCGCAATATCACCTTTCTTGGCGAAAACATGTCCAATGGCATGCAGAGAAACTTTGAAAACGATTTATTGAAAACGCTTAATAAATCGAGATGAGGACTTCGCCACAATATCAATAACTTGGCAGAAAACTCCCATGACATTTGAAGAATCATTGGAAACTAATGTAGATTTACTCAATTTGCTCAACTCATCGAAATTAGCACTTTGCCGCCATATCGCTTGAGTGTTGATATATTTACAATTACTATGCGAGAAACATTGGCAGCTAATGTGGATTTACGCAAAATCCTTAACTCAACGGGATAGGCACTTGGCCGCAATATCACATTTCTTGGAGAAACCATATCTAATGGCATGCAGAGAAACTTTGGACATGATTGTGGATTTAGTGAAAACGCTTAATAAATCGAGATGACGTCTTCGCCACAATATCAGTAACTTAGGAGAAATCTCTCCATGAGATTTGAAGAATCATTGGAAACTAATGTAGATTGCTCAACTCATCGAGATTAGCACTTTGCCGCCTTAACGCTTGAGTGGCGAATAATACTCAATTACGATGCGAGAAACATTGGAAGCGAATGTGCATTTACTCAAAATCCTTAACTCAACTGGATAGGCACTTGGCCGCAATATCACCTTTTTGGCGAGAACATTTCGAATGGCATGCGAAGAAACTTTGGAAACGATTGTGGATGGAGAAAAGTTGCTTAACACATCGAGGTGAGGACAGAGCCACATTATGAATAAGTTGGTAAGAAAACTCCCGATGACATTGAAAGAATCATTGCAAACTACTGTAGATTTACACAAATAGCTCAACTCATCGAGATTAGCCCTTTCCCGCCATATCGCTTGAGTGGCGAATAATATTCAATTACTATGCGAGAAACATTAGAAGCTAATGTGGATTTACTCAAAATCCTTTACTCAACGGGATTGGCACTTGGCCGCAATATCACCTTTCTTGGCGAAAACATATCCAATGGCATGCAGAGAAACTCTGGAAACGATTTATTGAAAACGCTTAATGAATCGAGATGAGGACTTCGGCACAATATCAATAACTTGGCAGAAAACACTGCATGACATTTGAAGAATCATTGGATGCTACTGTAGATTTACTCAAATTGCTCAACTGATCGAGATTAGCAATTTGCCGCCATATCGCGTGCGTTGAAAAATTTACAATTGCAATGCGAGAAACATTGGCAGCTAATGTGGATTTAATCAAAATCCTTAACTCAACGGGATAGGCACTTGACCGCAATATCAACTTTCTTGGCGAAAACATATCCAATGGCATGCAGAGAACCTTTGGAAACGATTGTGGATCAAGAGAAATTGCTTCACATCGAGGTGAGGACGTAGCCACATTATATATAAATTGGCTCGATAACTCCCGAAGACATTGAAAGAATCATTGGAAACTAATGTAGATTTACTCAAATTGCTCAACTCATCGAGATTAGCCCTTTCCCGCCATATCGCTTGAGTGGCGATTAATATTCAATTACTATGCGAGAACCATTGGAAGCTAATGTGGATTTAATCAAAATCCTTACCTCAACTGGATAGGCTCTTGGCCTCAATATCACCTTTGTTGGCGAAAACATTTCGAATGGCATGCAGAGAAACTTTGGAAACGATTGTGGATCTAGAGAAATTGCTTAACACTTCGAGGTGACGACGTAGCCACATTATGAACAGGTTGGTATGAAAACTCCCGATGACATTGAAAGAATCATTGGAAGCTACTGTCGATTTACACAAATAGCTCAACTCATCGATATTAGCACTTTCCCGCCATATCGCTTGAGTGGCGAATAATAGTCAATTACTACGCGAGAAACATTGGAAGCTAACGTGGATTTACTCAAAATGCTTACCTCAACTGGACAGGCACTTGTCCGCAATATCACCTTTCTTGGCGAAAACATGTCCAATGGCATGCAGAGAAACTTTGAAAACGATTTATTGAAAACGCTTAATAAATCGAGATGAGGACTTCGCCACAATATCAATAACGTGGCAGAAAACTCTCCATGACATTTGAAGAATCATTGGAAACTAATGTAGATTTACTCAAATTGCTCAACTCATCGAAATTAGCACTTTGCCGCCATATCGCTTGAGTGTTGAAATATTTACAATTACTATGCGAGAAACATTGGCAGCTAATGTGGATTTACGCAAAATCCTGAACTCAACGGGATAGGCACTTGGCCGCAATATCACATTTCTTGGAGAAATCATATCTAATGGCATGCAGAGAAACTTTGGACATGATTGTGGATTCAGTGAAAACGCTTAATAAATCGAGATGAGGTCTTCGCCACAATATCAGTAACTTAGGAGAAATCTCTCCATGAGATTTGAAGAATCATTGGAAACTAATGTAGATTGCTCAACTCATCGAGATTAGCACTTTGCCGCCTTAACGCTTGAGTGGCGAATAATACTCAATTACGATGCGAGAAACATTGGAAGCGAATGTGCATTTACTCAAAATCCTTATCTCAACTGGATAGGCACTTGGCCGCAATATCACCTTTTTGGCGAGAACATTTCGAATGGCATGCGAAGAAACTTTGGAAACGATTGTGGATCTAGAGAAATTGCTTAACACTTCGAGGTGAGGACGTAGCCACATTATGTATAAATTGGCTCGATAACTCCCGATGACATTGAAAGAATCATTGGAAACTAATGTAGATTTACTCAGATTGCTCAACTCCTCGAGATTAGCACATTGCCGCCATATTGCTTGTGTGGCGAAAAATATTCAATTACGATGCGAGAAACATTGGAAGCGAATGTGCATTTACTCAAAATCCTTAACTCAACTGGATAGGCACTTGGCCGCAATATCACCTTTTTGGCGAGAACATTTCGAATGGCATGCGAAGAAACTTTGGAAACGATTGTGGATCTGGAGAAATTGCTTAACACTTCGTGGTGACGACGTAGTCACATTATGAACAGGTTGGTATGAAAACTCCCGATGACATTGAAAGAATCATTGGAAACTACTGTAGATTTACACAAATAGCTCAACTCATCGATATTAGCACTTTGCCGCCATATCGCTTGAGTGGCGAATAATATTCAATTACTATGCGAGAAACATTGGAAGCTAATGTGGATTTACTCAAAATGCTTACCTCAACTGGATAGGCACTTGTCCGCAATATCACCTTTCTTGGCGAAAACATATCCAATGGCATGCAGAGAAACTTTGAAAACGATTTATTGAAAACGCTTAATAAATCGAGATGAGGACTTCGCCACAATATCAATAACTTTGCAGAAGACACTGCATGACATTTGAAGAATCATTGGAAACTAATGTGGATTTACTCAAAATCCTTTACTCAACGGGATTGGCACTTGGCCGCAATATCACCTTTCTTGGCGAAAACATATCCAATGGCACGCAGAGAAACTTTGGAAACGATTGTGGATTTATAGAAATCGAGATGAGGACTTCGCAACACTATCAATAACTTGGCAGAAAACTCTCCATGACATTTGACGATCATTGGAAACGAATGTAAATTTTTTCAAATTGCTCAACTCATCGACATTAGCACTTTGCCGCCATATCGCTTGAGTGTTGAAATATTTACAATTACTATGCGAGAAACATTGGCAGCTAATGTGGATTTAATCAAAATCCTTACCTCAACTGGATAGGCACTTGGCCTCAATATCACCTTTGTTGGCGAAAACATTTCGAATGGCATGCAGAGAAACTTTGGAAACGATTGTGGATCTAGAGAAATTGCTTAACACTTCGAGGTGAGGACGTAGCCACATTATGAACAGGTTGGTATGAAAACTCCCGATGACATTGAAAGAATCATTGGAAACTACTGTAGATTTACACAAATAGCTCACCTCATCGATATTAGCACTTTCCCGCCATATCGCTTGAGTGGCGAATAATAGTCAATTACTACGCGAGAAACATTGGAAGCTAATGTGGATTTACTCAAAATGCTTACCTCAACTGGACAGGCACTTGTCCGCAATATCACCTTTCTTGGCGAAAACATATCTAATGGCATGCATAGAAACTTTGGAAACGATTTATTGAAAACGCTTAATGAATCGAGATGAGGACTTCGCCACAATATCAATAACTTGGCAGAAAACACTGCATGACATTTGAAAAATCATTGGAAACTACTGTAGATTTACTCAAATTGCTCAACTGATCGAGATTAGCAATTTGCCGCCATATCGCTTGAGTGTTGATATATTTACAATTACTATGCGAGAAACATTGGCAGCTAATGTGGATTTACGCAAAATCCTTAACTCAACGGGATAGGCACTTGGCCGCAATATCACATTTCTTGGAGAAATCATATCTAATGGCATGCAGAGAAACTTTGGACATGATTGTGGATTTAGTGAAAACGCTTAATAAATCGAGATGACGTCTTCGCCACAATATCAGTAACTTCGGAGAAATCTCTCCATGAGATTTGAAGAATCATTGGAAACTAATGTAGATTGCTCAACTCATCGAGATTAGCACTTTGCCGCCTTAACGCTTGAGTGGCGAATAATACTCAATTACGATGCGAGAAACATTGGAAGCGAATGTGCATTTACTCAAAATCCTTAACTCAACTGGATAGGCACTTGGCCGCAATATCACATTTTTGGCGAGAACATTTCGAATGGCATGCGAAGAAACTTTGGAAACGATTGTGGATGGAGAAAAGTTGCTTAACACATCGAGGTGAGGACGGAGCCACATTATGAATACGTTGGTAAGAAAACTCCCGATGACATTGAAAGTATCATTGGAAACTACTGTAGATTTACACAAATAGCTCACCTCATCGATATTAGCACTTTGCCGCCATATCGCTTGAGTGGCGAATAATATTCAATTACTACGCGAGAAACATTGGAAGCTAATGTGGTTTTACTCAAAATGCTTACCTCAACTGGACAGGCACTTGTCCGCAATATCACCTTTCTTGGCGAAAACATGTCCAATGGCATGCAGAGAAACTTTGAAAACGATTTATTGAAAACGCTTAATAAATCGAGATGAGGACTTCGCCACAATATCAATAACTTGGCAGAAAACTCTCCATGACATTTGAAGAATCATTGGAAACTAATGTAGATTTACTCAATTTGCTCAACTCATCGAAATTAGCACTTTGCCGCCATATCGCTTGAGTGTTGATATATTTACAATTACCATGCGAGAAACATTGGCAGCTAATGTGGATTTACGCAAAATCCTTAACTCAACGGGATAGGCACTTGGCCGCAATATCACATTTCTTGGAGAAACCATATCTAATGGCATGCAGAGAAACTTTGGACATGATTGTGGATTTAGTGAAAACGCTTAATAAATCGAGATGACGTCTTCGCCACAATATCAGTAACTTAGGAGAAATCTCTCCATGAGATTTGAAGAATCATTGGAAACTAATGTAGATTGCTCAACTCATCGAGATTAGCACTTTGCCGCCTTAACGCTTGAGTGGCGAATAATACTCAATTACGATGCGAGAAACATTGGAAGCGAATGTGCATTTACTCAAAATCCTTAACTCAACTGGATAGGCACTTGGCCGCAATATCACCTTTTTGGCGAGAACATTTCGAATGGCATGCGAAGAAACTTTGGAAACGATTGTGGATGGAGGAAAGTTGCTTAACACATCGAGGTGAGGACGGAGCCACATTATGAATAAGTTGGTAAGAAAACTCCCGATGACATTGAAAGAATCATTGCAAACTACTGTAGATTTACACAAATAGCTCAACTCATCGAGATTAGCCCTTTCCCGCCATATCGCTTGAGTGGCGAATAATATTCAATTACTATGCGAGAAACATTAGAAGCTAATGTGGATTTACTCAAAATCCTTTACTCAACGGGATTGGCACTTGGCCGCAATATCACCTTTCTTGGCGAAAACATATCCAATGGCATGCAGAGAAACTCTGGAAACGATTTATTGAAAACGCTTAATGAATCGAGATGAGGACTTCGGCACAATATCAATAACTTGGCAGAAAACACTGCATGACATTTGAAGAATCATTGGATGCTACTGTAGATTTACTCAAATTGCTCAACTGATCGAGATTAGCAATTTGCCGCCATATCGCGTGCGTTGAAAAATTTACAATTGCAATGCGAGAAACATTGGCAGCTAATGTGGATTTAATCAAAATCCTTAACTCAACGGGATAGGCACTTGACCGCAATATCAACTTTCTTGGCGAAAACATATCCAATGGCATGCAGAGAACCTTTGGAAACGATTGTGGATCAAGAGAAATTGCTTCACATCGAGGTGAGGACGTAGCCACATTATATATAAATTGGCTCGATAACTCCCGAAGACATTGAAAGAATCATTGGAAACTAATGTAGATTTACTCAAATTGCTCAACTCATCGAGATTAGCCCTTTCCCGCCATATCGCTTGAGTGGCGATTAATATTCAATTACTATGCGAGAACCATTGGAAGCTAATGTGGATTTAATCAAAATCCTTACCTCAACTGGATAGGCTCTTGGCCTCAATATCACCTTTGTTGGCGAAAACATTTCGAATGGCATGCAGAGAAACTTTGGAAACGATTGTGGATCTAGAGAAATTGCTTAACACTTCGAGGTGACGACGTAGCCACATTATGAACAGGTTGGTATGAAAACTCCCGATGACATTGAAAGAATCATTGGAAGCTACTGTAGATTTACACAAATAGCTCAACTCATCGATATTAGCACTTTCCCGCCATATCGCTTGAGTGGCGAATAATAGTCAATTACTACGCGAGAAACATTGGAAGCTAACGTGGATTTACTCAAAATGCTTACCTCAACTGGACAGGCACTTGTCCGCAATATCACCTTTCTTGGCGAAAACATGTCCAATGGCATGCAGAGAAACTTTGAAAACGATTTATTGAAAACGCTTAATAAATCGAGATGAGGACTTCGCCACAATATCAATAACGTGGCAGAAAACTCTCCATGACATTTGAAGAATCATTGGAAACTAATGTAGATTTACTCAAATTGCTCAACTCATCGAAATTAGCACTTTGCCGCCATATCGCTTGAGTGTTGAAATATTTACAATTACTATGCGAGAAACATTGGCAGCTAATGTGGATTTACGCAAAATCCTGAACTCAACGGGATAGGCACTTGGCCGCAATATCACATTTCTTGGAGAAATCATATCTAATGGCATGCAGAGAAACTTTGGACATGATTGTGGATTCAGTGAAAACGCTTAATAAATCGAGATGAGGTCTTCGCCACAATATCAGTAACTTAGGAGAAATCTCTCCATGAGATTTCAAGAATCATTGGAAACTAATGTAGATTGCTCAACTCATCGAGATTAGCACTTTGCCGCCTTAACGCTTGAGTGGCGAATAATACTCAATTACGATGCGAGAAACATTGGAAGCGAATGTGCATTTACTCAAAATCCTTATCTCAACTGGATAGGCACTTGGCCGCAATATCACCTTTTTGGCGAGAACATTTCGAATGGCATGCGAAGAAACTTTGGAAACGATTGTGGATCTAGAGAAATTGCTTAACACTTCGAGGTGAGGACGTAGCCACATTATGTATAAATTGGCTCGATAACTCCCGATGACATTGAAAGAATCATTGGAAACTAATGTAGATTTACTCAGATTGCTCAACTCCTCGAGATTAGCACATTGCCGCCATATTGCTTGTGTGGCGAAAAATATTCAATTACGATGCGAGAAACATTGGAAGCGAATGTGCATTTACTCAAAATCCTTAACTCAACTGGATAGGCACTTGGCCGCAATATCACCTTTTTGGCGAGAACATTTCGAATGGCATGCGAAGAAACTTTGGAAACGATTGTGGATCTGGAGAAATTGCTTAACACTTCGTGGTGACGACGTAGTCACATTATGAACAGGTTGGTATGAAAACTCCCGATGACATTGAAAGAATCATTGGAAACTACTGTAGATTTACACAAATAGCTCAACTCATCGATATTAGCACTTTGCCGCCATATCGCTTGAGTGGCGAATAATATTCAATTACTATGCGAGAAACATTGGAAGCTAATGTGGATTTACTCAAAATGCTTACCTCAACTGGATAGGCACTTGTCCGCAATATCACCTTTCTTGGCGAAAACATATCCAATGGCATGCAGAGAAACTTTGAAAACGATTTATTGAAAACGCTTAATAAATCGAGATGAGGACTTCGCCACAATATCAATAACTTTGCAGAAGACACTGCATGACATTTGAAGAATCATTGGAAACTAATGTGGATTTACTCAAAATCCTTTACTCAACGGGATTGGCACTTGGCCGCAATATCACCTTTCTTGGCGAAAACATATCCAATGGCACGCAGAGAAACTTTGGAAACGATTGTGGATTTATAGAAATCGAGATGAGGACTTCGCAACACTATCAATAACTTGGCAGAAAACTCTCCATGACATTTGACGATCATTGGAAACGAATGTAAATTTTTTCAAATTGCTCAACTCATCGACATTAGCACTTTGCCGCCATATCGCTTGAGTGTTGAAATATTTACAATTACTATGCGAGAAACATTGGCAGCTAATGTGAATTTAATCAAAATCCTTACCTCAACTGGATAGGCACTTGGCCTCAATATCACCTTTGTTGGCGAAAACATTTCGAATGGCATGCAGAGAAACTTTGGAAACGATTGTGGATCTAGAGAAATTGCTTAACACTTCGAGGTGAGGACGTAGCCACATTATGAACAGGTTGGTATGAAAACTCCCGATGACATTGAAAGAATCATTGGAAACTACTGTAGATTTACACAAATAGCTCACCTCATCGATATTAGCACTTTCCCGCCATATCGCTTGAGTGGCGAATAATAGTCAATTACTACGCGAGAAACATTGGAAGCTAATGTGGATTTACTCAAAATGCTTACCTCAACTGGACAGGCACTTGTCCGCAATATCACCTTTCTTGGCGAAAACATATCTAATGGCATGCATAGAAACTTTGGAAACGATTTATTGAAAACGCTTAATGAATCGAGATGAGGACTTCGCCACAATATCAATAACTTGGCAGAAAACACTGCATGACATTTGAAAAATCATTGGAAACTACTGTAGATTTACTCAAATTGCTCAACTGATCGAGATTAGCAATTTGCCGCCATATCGCTTGAGTGTTGATATATTTACAATTACTATGCGAGAAACATTGGCAGCTAATGTGGATTTACGCAAAATCCTTAACTCAACGGGATAGGCACTTGGCCGCAATATCACATTTCTTGGAGAAATCATATCTAATGGCATGCAGAGAAACTTTGGACATGATTGTGGATTTAGTGAAAACGCTTAATAAATCGAGATGACGTCTTCGCCACAATATCAGTAACTTCGGAGAAATCTCTCCATGAGATTTGAAGAATCATTGGAAACTAATGTAGATTGCTCAACTCATCGAGATTAGCACTTTGCCGCCTTAACGCTTGAGTGGCGAATAATACTCAATTACGATGCGAGAAACATTGGAAGCGAATGTGCATTTACTCAAAATCCTTAACTCAACTGGATAGGCACTTGGCCGCAATATCACATTTTTGGCGAGAACATTTCGAATGGCATGCGAAGAAACTTTGGAAACGATTGTGGATGGAGAAAAGTTGCTTAACACATCGAGGTGAGGACGGAGCCACATTATGAATACGTTGGTAAGAAAACTCCCGATGACATTGAAAGTATCATTGGAAACTACTGTAGATTTACACAAATAGCTCACCTCATCGATATTAGCACTTTGCCGCCATATCGCTTGAGTGGCGAATAATATTCAATTACTACGCGAGAAACATTGGAAGCTAATGTGGTTTTACTCAAAATGCTTACCTCAACTGGACAGGCACTTGTCCGCAATATCACCTTTCTTGGCGAAAACATGTCCAATGGCATGCAGAGAAACTTTGAAAACGATTTATTGAAAACGCTTAATAAATCGAGATGAGGACTTCGCCACAATATCAATAACTTGGCAGAAAACTCTCCATGACATTTGAAGAATCATTGGAAACTAATGTAGATTTACTCAATTTGCTCAACTCATCGAAATTAGCACTTTGCCGCCATATCGCTTGAGTGTTGATATATTTACAATTACCATGCGAGAAACATTGGCAGCTAATGTGGATTTACGCAAAATCCTTAACTCAACGGGATAGGCACTTGGCCGCAATATCACATTTCTTGGAGAAACCATATCTAATGGCATGCAGAGAAACTTTGGACATGATTGTGGATTTAGTGAAAACGCTTAATAAATCGAGATGACGTCTTCGCCACAATATCAGTAACTTAGGAGAAATCTCTCCATGAGATTTGAAGAATCATTGGAAACTAATGTAGATTGCTCAACTCATCGAGATTAGCACTTTGCCGCCTTAACGCTTGAGTGGCGAATAATACTCAATTACGATGCGAGAAACATTGGAAGCGAATGTGCATTTACTCAAAATCCTTAACTCAACTGGATAGGCACTTGGCCGCAATATCACCTTTTTGGCGAGAACATTTCGAATGGCATGCGAAGAAACTTTGGAAACGATTGTGGATGGAGGAAAGTTGCTTAACACATCGAGGTGAGGACGGAGCCACATTATGAATAAGTTGGTAAGAAAACTCCCGATGACATTGAAAGAATCATTGCAAACTACTGTAGATTTACACAAATAGCTCAACTCATCGAGATTAGCCCTTTCCCGCCATATCGCTTGAGTGGCGAATAATATTCAATTACTATGCGAGAAACATTAGAAGCTAATGTGGATTTACTCAAAATCCTTTACTCAACGGGATTGGCACTTGGCCGCAATATCACCTTTCTTGGCGAAAACATATCCAATGGCATGCAGAGAAACTCTGGAAACGATTTATTGAAAACGCTTAATGAATCGAGATGAGGACTTCGGCACAATATCAATAACTTGGCAGAAAACACTGCATGACATTTGAAGAATCATTGGATGCTACTGTAGATTTACTCAAATTGCTCAACTGATCGAGATTAGCAATTTGCCGCCATATCGCGTGCGTTGAAAAATTTACAATTGCAATGCGAGAAACATTGGCAGCTAATGTGGATTTAATCAAAATCCTTAACTCAACGGGATAGGCACTTGACCGCAATATCAACTTTCTTGGCGAAAACATATCCAATGGCATGCAGAGAACCTTTGGAAACGATTGTGGATCAAGAGAAATTGCTTCACATCGAGGTGAGGACGTAGCCACATTATATATAAATTGGCTCGATAACTCCCGAAGACATTGAAAGAATCATTGGAAACTAATGTAGATTTACTCAAATTGCTCAACTCATCGAGATTAGCCCTTTCCCGCCATATCGCTTGAGTGGCGATTAATATTCAATTACTATGCGAGAACCATTGGAAGCTAATGTGGATTTAATCAAAATCCTTACCTCAACTGGATAGGCTCTTGGCCTCAATATCACCTTTGTTGGCGAAAACATTTCGAATGGCATGCAGAGAAACTTTGGAAACGATTGTGGATCTAGAGAAATTGCTTAACACTTCGAGGTGACGACGTAGCCACATTATGAACAGGTTGGTATGAAAACTCCCGATGACATTGAAAGAATCATTGGAAGCTACTGTAGATTTACACAAATAGCTCAACTCATCGATATTAGCACTTTCCCGCCATATCGCTTGAGTGGCGAATAATAGTCAATTACTACGCGAGAAACATTGGAAGCTAACGTGGATTTACTCAAAATGCTTACCTCAACTGGACAGGCACTTGTCCGCAATATCACCTTTCTTGGCGAAAACATGTCCAATGGCATGCAGAGAAACTTTGAAAACGATTTATTGAAAACGCTTAATAAATCGAGATGAGGACTTCGCCACAATATCAATAACGTGGCAGAAAACTCTCCATGACATTTGAAGAATCATTGGAAACTAATGTAGATTTACTCAAATTGCTCAACTCATCGAAATTAGCACTTTGCCGCCATATCGCTTGAGTGTTGAAATATTTACAATTACTATGCGAGAAACATTGGCAGCTAATGTGGATTTACGCAAAATCCTGAACTCAACGGGATAGGCACTTGGCCGCAATATCACATTTCTTGGAGAAATCATATCTAATGGCATGCAGAGAAACTTTGGACATGATTGTGGATTCAGTGAAAACGCTTAATAAATCGAGATGAGGTCTTCGCCACAATATCAGTAACTTAGGAGAAATCTCTCCATGAGATTTCAAGAATCATTGGAAACTAATGTAGATTGCTCAACTCATCGAGATTAGCACTTTGCCGCCTTAACGCTTGAGTGGCGAATAATACTCAATTACGATGCGAGAAACATTGGAAGCGAATGTGCATTTACTCAAAATCCTTATCTCAACTGGATAGGCACTTGGCCGCAATATCACCTTTTTGGCGAGAACATTTCGAATGGCATGCGAAGAAACTTTGGAAACGATTGTGGATCTAGAGAAATTGCTTAACACTTCGAGGTGAGGACGTAGCCACATTATGTATAAATTGGCTCGATAACTCCCGATGACATTGAAAGAATCATTGGAAACTAATGTAGATTTACTCAGATTGCTCAACTCCTCGAGATTAGCACATTGCCGCCATATTGCTTGTGTGGCGAAAAATATTCAATTACGATGCGAGAAACATTGGAAGCGAATGTGCATTTACTCAAAATCCTTAACTCAACTGGATAGGCACTTGGCCGCAATATCACCTTTTTGGCGAGAACATTTCGAATGGCATGCGAAGAAACTTTGGAAACGATTGTGGATCTGGAGAAATTGCTTAACACTTCGTGGTGACGACGTAGTCACATTATGAACAGGTTGGTATGAAAACTCCCGATGACATTGAAAGAATCATTGGAAACTACTGTAGATTTACACAAATAGCTCAACTCATCGATATTAGCACTTTGCCGCCATATCGCTTGAGTGGCGAATAATATTCAATTACTATGCGAGAAACATTGGAAGCTAATGTGGATTTACTCAAAATGCTTACCTCAACTGGATAGGCACTTGTCCGCAATATCACCTTTCTTGGCGAAAACATATCCAATGGCATGCAGAGAAACTTTGAAAACGATTTATTGAAAACGCTTAATAAATCGAGATGAGGACTTCGCCACAATATCAATAACTTTGCAGAAGACACTGCATGACATTTGAAGAATCATTGGAAACTAATGTGGATTTACTCAAAATCCTTTACTCAACGGGATTGGCACTTGGCCGCAATATCACCTTTCTTGGCGAAAACATATCCAATGGCACGCAGAGAAACTTTGGAAACGATTGTGGATTTATAGAAATCGAGATGAGGACTTCGCAACACTATCAATAACTTGGCAGAAAACTCTCCATGACATTTGACGATCATTGGAAACGAATGTAAATTTTTTCAAATTGCTCAACTCATCGACATTAGCACTTTGCCGCCATATCGCTTGAGTGTTGAAATATTTACAATTACTATGCGAGAAACATTGGCAGCTAATGTGGATTTAATCAAAATCCTTACCTCAACTGGATAGGCACTTGGCCTCAATATCACCTTTGTTGGCGAAAACATTTCGAATGGCATGCAGAGAAACTTTGGAAACGATTGTGGATCTAGAGAAATTGCTTAACACTTCGAGGTGAGGACGTAGCCACATTATGAACAGGTTGGTATGAAAACTCCCGATGACATTGAAAGAATCATTGGAAACTACTGTAGATTTACACAAATAGCTCACCTCATCGATATTAGCACTTTCCCGCCATATCGCTTGAGTGGCGAATAATAGTCAATTACTACGCGAGAAACATTGGAAGCTAATGTGGATTTACTCAAAATGCTTACCTCAACTGGACAGGCACTTGTCCGCAATATCACCTTTCTTGGCGAAAACATATCTAATGGCATGCATAGAAACTTTGGAAACGATTTATTGAAAACGCTTAATGAATCGAGATGAGGACTTCGCCACAATATCAATAACTTGGCAGAAAACACTGCATGACATTTGAAGAATCATTGGAAACTACTGTAGATTTACTCAAATTGCTCAACTGATCGAGATTAGCAATTTGCCGCCATATCGCTTGAGTGTTGATATATTTACAATTACTATGCGAGAAACATTGGCAGCTAATGTGGATTTACGCAAAATCCTTAACTCAACGGGATAGGCACTTGGCCGCAATATCACATTTCTTGGAGAAATCATATCTAATGGCATGCAGAGAAACTTTGGACATGATTGTGGATTTAGTGAAAACGCTTAATAAATCGAGATGACGTCTTCGCCACAATATCAGTAACTTCGGAGAAATCTCTCCATGAGATTTGAAGAATCATTGGAAACTAATGTAGATTGCTCAACTCATCGAGATTAGCACTTTGCCGCCTTAACGCTTGAGTGGCGAATAATACTCAATTACGATGCGAGAAACATTGGAAGCGAATGTGCATTTACTCAAAATCCTTAACTCAACTGGATAGGCACTTGGCCGCAATATCACCTTTTTGGCGAGAACATTTCGAATGGCATGCGAAGAAACTTTGGAAACGATTGTGGATGGAGAAAAGTTGCTTAACACATCGAGGTGAGGACGGAGCCACATTATGAATAAGTTGGTAAGAAAACTCCCGATGACATTGAAAGAATCATTGGAAACTACTGTAGATTTACACAAATAGCTCACCTCATCGATATTAGCACTTTGCCGCCATATCGCTTGAGTGGCGAATAATATTCAATTACTACGCGAGAAACATTGGAAGCTAATGTGGTTTTACTCAAAATGCTTACCTCAACTGGACAGGCACTTGTCCGCAATATCACCTTTCTTGGCGAAAACATGTCCAATGGCATGCAGAGAAACTTTGAAAACGATTTATTGAAAACGCTTAATAAATCGAGATGAGGACTTCGCCACAATATCAATAACTTGGCAGAAAACTCTCCATGACATTTGAAGAATCATTGGAAACTAATGTAGATTTACTCAATTTGCTCAACTCATCGAGATTAGCCCTTTCCCGCCATATCGCTTGAGTGGCGAATAATATTCAATTACTATGCGAGAAACATTAGAAGCTAATGTGGATTTACTCAAAATCCTTTACTCAACGGGATTGGCACTTGGCCGCAATATCACCTTTCTTGGCGAAAACATATCCAATGGCATGCAGAGAAACTCTGGAAACGATTTATTGAAAACGCTTAATGAATCGAGATGAGGACTTCGGCACAATATCAATAACTTGGCAGAAAACACTGCATGACATTTGAAGAATCATTGGATGCTACTGTAGATTTACTCAAATTGCTCAACTGATCGAGATTAGCAATTTGCCGCCATATCGCGTGCGTTGAAAAATTTACAATTGCAATGCGAGAAACATTGGCAGCTAATGTGGATTTAATCAAAATCCTTAACTCAACGGGATAGGCACTTGACCGCAATATCAACTTTCTTGGCGAAAACATATCCAATGGCATGCAGAGAACCTTTGGAAACGATTGTGGATCAAGAGAAATTGCTTCACATCGAGGTGAGGACGTAGCCACATTATATATAAATTGGCTCGATAACTCCCGAAGACATTGAAAGAATCATTGGAAACTAATGTAGATTTACTCAAATTGCTCAACTCATCGAGATTAGCCCTTTCCCGCCATATCGCTTGAGTGGCGATTAATATTCAATTACTATGCGAGAACCATTGGAAGCTAATGTGGATTTAATCAAAATCCTTACCTCAACTGGATAGGCTCTTGGCCTCAATATCACCTTTGTTGGCGAAAACATTTCGAATGGCATGCAGAGAAACTTTGGAAACGATTGTGGATCTAGAGAAATTGCTTAACACTTCGAGGTGACGACGTAGCCACATTATGAACAGGTTGGTATGAAAACTCCCGATGACATTGAAAGAATCATTGGAAGCTACTGTAGATTTACACAAATAGCTCAACTCATCGATATTAGCACTTTCCCGCCATATCGCTTGAGTGGCGAATAATAGTCAATTACTACGCGAGAAACATTGGAAGCTAACGTGGATTTACTCAAAATGCTTACCTCAACTGGACAGGCACTTGTCCGCAATATCACCTTTCTTGGCGAAAACATGTCCAATGGCATGCAGAGAAACTTTGAAAACGATTTATTGAAAACGCTTAATAAATCGAGATGAGGACTTCGCCACAATATCAATAACGTGGCAGAAAACTCTCCATGACATTTGAAGAATCATTGGAAACTAATGTAGATTTACTCAAATTGCTCAACTCATCGAAATTAGCACTTTGCCGCCATATCGCTTGAGTGTTGAAATATTTACAATTACTATGCGAGAAACATTGGCAGCTAATGTGGATTTACGCAAAATCCTGAACTCAACGGGATAGGCACTTGGCCGCAATATCACATTTCTTGGAGAAATCATATCTAATGGCATGCAGAGAAACTTTGGACATGATTGTGGATTCAGTGAAAACGCTTAATAAATCGAGATGAGGTCTTCGCCACAATATCAGTAACTTAGGAGAAATCTCTCCATGAGATTTCAAGAATCATTGGAAACTAATGTAGATTGCTCAACTCATCGAGATTAGCACTTTGCCGCCTTAACGCTTGAGTGGCGAATAATACTCAATTACGATGCGAGAAACATTGGAAGCGAATGTGCATTTACTCAAAATCCTTATCTCAACTGGATAGGCACTTGGCCGCAATATCACCTTTTTGGCGAGAACATTTCGAATGGCATGCGAAGAAACTTTGGAAACGATTGTGGATCTAGAGAAATTGCTTAACACTTCGAGGTGAGGACGTAGCCACATTATGTATAAATTGGCTCGATAACTCCCGATGACATTGAAAGAATCATTGGAAACTAATGTAGATTTACTCAGATTGCTCAACTCCTCGAGATTAGCACATTGCCGCCATATTGCTTGTGTGGCGAAAAATATTCAATTACGATGCGAGAAACATTGGAAGCGAATGTGCATTTACTCAAAATCCTTAACTCAACTGGATAGGCACTTGGCCGCAATATCACCTTTTTGGCGAGAACATTTCGAATGGCATGCGAAGAAACTTTGGAAACGATTGTGGATCTGGAGAAATTGCTTAACACTTCGTGGTGACGACGTAGTCACATTATGAACAGGTTGGTATGAAAACTCCCGATGACATTGAAAGAATCATTGGAAACTACTGTAGATTTACACAAATAGCTCAACTCATCGATATTAGCACTTTGCCGCCATATCGCTTGAGTGGCGAATAATATTCAATTACTATGCGAGAAACATTGGAAGCTAATGTGGATTTACTCAAAATGCTTACCTCAACTGGATAGGCACTTGTCCGCAATATCACCTTTCTTGGCGAAAACATATCCAATGGCATGCAGAGAAACTTTGAAAACGATTTATTGAAAACGCTTAATAAATCGAGATGAGGACTTCGCCACAATATCAATAACTTTGCAGAAGACACTGCATGACATTTGAAGAATCATTGGAAACTAATGTGGATTTACTCAAAATCCTTTACTCAACGGGATTGGCACTTGGCCGCAATATCACCTTTCTTGGCGAAAACATATCCAATGGCACGCAGAGAAACTTTGGAAACGATTGTGGATTTATAGAAATCGAGATGAGGACTTCGCAACACTATCAATAACTTGGCAGAAAACTCTCCATGACATTTGACGATCATTGGAAACGAATGTAAATTTTTTCAAATTGCTCAACTCATCGACATTAGCACTTTGCCGCCATATCGCTTGAGTGTTGAAATATTTACAATTACTATGCGAGAAACATTGGCAGCTAATGTGGATTTAATCAAAATCCTTACCTCAACTGGATAGGCACTTGGCCTCAATATCACCTTTGTTGGCGAAAACATTTCGAATGGCATGCAGAGAAACTTTGGAAACGATTGTGGATCTAGAGAAATTGCTTAACACTTCGAGGTGAGGACGTAGCCACATTATGAACAGGTTGGTATGAAAACTCCCGATGACATTGAAAGAATCATTGGAAACTACTGTAGATTTACACAAATAGCTCACCTAATCGATATTAGCACTTTCCCGCCATATCGCTTGAGTGGCGAATAATAGTCAATTACTACGCGAGAAACATTGGAAGCTAATGTGGATTTACTCAAAATGCTTACCTCAACTGGACAGGCACTTGTCCGCAATATCACCTTTCTTGGCGAAAACATATCTAATGGCATGCATAGAAACTTTGGAAACGATTTATTGAAAACGCTTAATGAATCGAGATGAGGACTTCGCCACAATATCAATAACTTGGCAGAAAACACTGCATGACATTTGAAGAATCATTGGAAACTACTGTAGATTTACTCAAATTGCTCAACTGATCGAGATTAGCAATTTGCCGCCATATCGCTTGAGTGTTGATATATTTACAATTACTATGCGAGAAACATTGGCAGCTAATGTGGATTTACGCAAAATCCTTAACTCAACGGGATAGGCACTTGGCCGCAATATCACATTTCTTGGAGAAATCATATCTAATGGCATGCAGAGAAACTTTGGACATGATTGTGGATTTAGTGAAAACGCTTAATAAATCGAGATGACGTCTTCGCCACAATATCAGTAACTTCGGAGAAATCTCTCCATGAGATTTGAAGAATCATTGGAAACTAATGTAGATTGCTCAACTCATCGAGATTAGCACTTTGCCGCCTTAACGCTTGAGTGGCGAATAATACTCAATTACGATGCGAGAAACATTGGAAGCGAATGTGCATTTACTCAAAATCCTTAACTCAACTGGATAGGCACTTGGCCGCAATATCACCTTTTTGGCGAGAACATTTCGAATGGCATGCGAAGAAACTTTGGAAACGATTGTGGATGGAGAAAAGTTGCTTAACACATCGAGGTGAGGACGGAGCCACATTATGAATAAGTTGGTAAGAAAACTCCCGATGACATTGAAAGAATCATTGGAAACTACTGTAGATTTACACAAATAGCTCACCTCATCGATATTAGCACTTTGCCGCCATATCGCTTGAGTGGCGAATAATATTCAATTACTACGCGAGAAACATTGGAAGCTAATGTGGTTTTACTCAAAATGCTTACCTCAACTGGACAGGCACTTGTCCGCAATATCACCTTTCTTGGCGAAAACATGTCCAATGGCATGCAGAGAAACTTTGAAAACGATTTATTGAAAACGCTTAATAAATCGAGATGAGGACTTCGCCACAATATCAATAACTTGGCAGAAAACTCTCCATGACATTTGAAGAATCATTGGAAACTAATGTAGATTTACTCAATTTGCTCAACTCATCGAAATTAGCACTTTGCCGCCATATCGCTTGAGTGTTGATATATTTACAATTACTATGCGAGAAACATTGGCAGCTAATGTGGATTTACGCAAAATCCTTAACTCAACGGGATAGGCACTTGGCCGCAATATCACATTTCTTGGAGAAATCATATCTAATGGCATGCAGAGAAACTTTGGACATGATTGTGGATTTAGTGAAAACGCTTAATAAATCGAGATGACGTCTTCGCCACAATATCAGTAACTTAGGAGAAATCTCTCCATGAGATTTGAAGAATCATTGGAAACTAATGTAGATTGCTCAACTCATCGAGATTAGCACTTTGCCGCCTTAACGCTTGAGTGGCGAATAATACTCAATTACGATGCGAGAAACATTGGAAGCGAATGTGCATTTACTCAAAATCCTTAACTCAACTGGATAGGCACTTGGCCGCAATATCACCTTTTTGGCGAGAACATTTCGAATGGCATGCGAAGAAACTTTGGAAACGATTGTGGATGGAGAAAAGTTGCTTAACACATCGAGGTGAGGACGGAGCCACATTATGAATAAGTTGGTAAGAAAACTCCCGATGACATTGAAAGAATCATTGGAAACTACTGTAGATTTACACAAATAGCTCACCTCATCGATATTAGCACTTTGCCGCCATATCGCTTGAGTGGCGAATAATATTCAATTACTACGCGAGAAACATTGGAAGCTAATGTGGTTTTACTCAAAATGCTTACCTCAACTGGACAGGCACTTGTCCGCAATATCACCTTTCTTGGCGAAAACATGTCCAATGGCATGCAGAGAAACTTTGAAAACGATTTATTGAAAACGCTTAATAAATCGAGATGAGGACTTCGCCACAATATCAATAACTTGGCAGAAAACTCTCCATGACATTTGAAGAATCATTGGAAACTAATGTAGATTTACTCAATTTGCTCAACTCATCGAAATTAGCACTTTGCCGCCATATCGCTTGAGTGTTGATATATTTACAATTACTATGCGAGAAACATTGGCAGCTAATGTGGATTTACGCAAAATCCTTAACTCAACGGGATAGGCACTTGGCCGCAATATCACATTTCTTGGAGAAATCATATCTAATGGCATGCAGAGAAACTTTGGACATGATTGCGGATTTAGTGAAAACGCTTAATAAATCGAGATGACGTCTTCGCCACAATATCAGTAACTTAGGAGAAATCTCTCCATGAGATTTGAAGAATCATTGGAAACTAATGTAGATTGCTCAACTCATCGAGATTAGCACTTTGCCGCCTTAACGCTTGAGTGGCGAATAATACTCAATTACGATGCGAGAAACATTGGAAGCGAATGTGCATTTACTCAAAATCCTTAACTCAACTGGATAGGCACTTGGCCGCAATATCACCTTTTTGGCGAGAACATTTCGAATGGCATGCGAAGAAACTTTGGAAACGATTGTGGATGGAGGAAAGTTGCTTAACACATCGAGGTGAGGACGGAGCCACATTATGAATAAGTTGGTAAGAAAACCCCGGATGACATTGAAAGAATCATTGCAAACTACTGTAGATTTACACAAATAGCTCAACTCATCGAGATTAGCCCTTTCCCGCCATATCGCTTGAGTGGCGAATAATATTCAATTACTATGCGAGAAACATTAGAAGCGAATGTGGATTTACTCAAAATCCTTTACTCAACGGGATTGGCACTTGGCCGCAATATCACCTTTCTTGGCGAAAACATATCCAATGGCATGCAGAGAAACTCTGGAAACGATTTATTGAAAACGCTTAATGAATCGAGATGAGGACTTCGGCACAATATCAATAACTTGGCAGAAAACACTGCATGACATTTGAAGAATCATTGGATGCTACTGTAGATTTACTCAAATTGCTCAACTGATCGAGATTAGCAATTTGCCGCCATATCGCGTGCGTTGAAAAATTTACAATTGCAATGCGAGAAACATTGGCAGCTAATGTGGATTTAATCAAAATCCTTAACTCAACGGGATAGGCACTTGACCGCAATATCAACTTTCTTGGCGAAAACATATCCAATGGCATGCAGAGAACCTTTGGAAACGATTGTGGATCAAGAGAAATTGCTTCACATCGAGGTGAGGACGTAGCCACATTATATATAAATTGGCTCGATAACTCCCGAAGACATTGAAAGAATCATTGGAAACTACTGTAGATTTACACAAATAGCTCAACTCATCGAGATTAGCCCTTTCCCGCCATATCGCTTGAGTGGCGAATAATATTCAATTACTATGCGAGAAACATTAGAAGCTAATGTGGATTTACTCAAAATCCTTTACTCAACGGGATTGGCACTTGGCCGCAATATCACCTTTCTTGGCGAAAACATATCCAATGGCATGCAGAGAAACTCTGGAAACGATTTATTGAAAACGCTTAATGAATCGAGATGAGGACTTCGGCACAATATCAATAACTTGGCAGAAAACACTGCATGACATTTGAAGAATCATTGGATGCTACTGTAGATTTACTCAAATTGCTCAACTGATCGAGATTAGCAATTTGCCGCCATATCGCGTGCGTTGAAAAATTTACAATTGCAATGCGAGAAACATTGGCAGCTAATGTGGATTTAATCAAAATCCTTAACTCAACGGGATAGGCACTTGGCCGCAATATCACCTTTCTTGGAGAAAACATTTCGAATGGCATGCAGAGAAACTTTGGAAACGATTGTGGATGGAGAAAAGTTGCTTAACACATCGAGGTGAGGACGGAGCCACATTATGAATACGTTGGTAAGAAAACTCCCGATGACATTGAAAGAATCATTGGAAACTACTGTAGATTTACACAAATAGCTCAACTCATCGATATTAGCACTTTGCCGCCATATCGCTTGAGTGGCGAATAATATTCAATTACTATGCGAGAAACATTAGAAGCTAATGTGGATTTACTCAAAATCCTTTACTCAACGGGATTGGCACTTGGCCGCAATATCACCTTTCTTGGCGAAAACATATCCAATGGCATGCAGAGAAACTCTGGAAACGATTTATTGAAAACGCTTAATGAATCGAGATGAGGACTTCGCCACAATATCAATAACTTGGCAGAAAACACTGCATGACATTTGAAGAATCATTGGAAACTACTGTAGATTTACTCAAATTGCTCAACTGATCGAGATTAGCAATTTGCCGCCATATCGCTTGCGTTGAAAAATTTACAATTACTATGCGAGAAACATTGGCAGCTAATGTGGATTTACGCAAAATCCTTAACTCAACGGGATAGGCACTTGGCCGCAATATCACATTTCTTGGAGAAATCACATCTGATGGCATGCAGAGAAACTTTGGACATGATTGTGGATTTAGTGAAAACGCTTAATAAATCGAGATGAGGTCTTCGCCACAATATCAGTAACTTAGGAGAAATCTCTCCATGAAGAATCATTGGAAACTAACGTAGATTTACTCAAATTGCTCAACTCATCGAAATTAGCACTTTGCCGCCATATCGCTCGAGTGTTGAAATATTTACAATTACTATGCGAGAAATATTGGCAGTTTGATTTAATCAAAATCCTTAACTCAACGGGATAGGCACTTGGCCGCAATATCACCTTTCTTGGAGAAAACATTTCGAATGGCATGCAGAGAAACTTTGGAAACGATTGTGGATGGAGAAAAGTTGCTTAACACATCGAGGTGAGGACGGAGCCACATTATGAATACGTTGGTAAGAAAACTCCCGATGACATTGAAAGTATCATTGGAAACTACTGTAGATTTGCACAAATAGCTCACCTCATCGATATTAGCACTTTGCCGCCATATCGCTTGAGTGGCGAATAATATTCAATTACTACGCGAGAAACATTGGAAGCTAATGTGGATTTACTCAAAATCCTTTACTCAACGGGATTGGCACTTGGCCGCAATATCACCTTTCTTGGCGAAAACATATCCAATGGCATGCAGAGAAACTCTGGAAACGATTTATTGAAAACGCTTAATGAATCGAGATGAGGACTTCGGCACAATATCAATAACTTGGCAGAAAACACTGCATGACATTTGAAGAATCATTGGATGCTACTGTAGATTTACTCAAATTGCTCAACTGATCGAGATTAGCAATTTGCCGCCATATCGCGTGCGTTGAAAAATTTACAATTGCAATGCGAGAAACATTGGCAGCTAATGTGGATTTAATCAAAATCCTTAACTCAACGGGATAGGCACTTGACCGCAATATCAACTTTCTTGGCGAAAACATATCCAATGGCATGCAGAGAACCTTTGGAAACGATTGTGGATCAAGAGAAATTGCTTCACATCGAGGTGAGGACGTAGCCACATTATATATAAATTGGCTCGATAACTCCCGAAGACATTGAAAGAATCATTGGAAACTAATGTAGATTTACTCAAATTGCTCAACTCATCGAGATTAGCCCTTTCCCGCCATATCGCTTGAGTGGCGATTAATATTCAATTACTATGCGAGAACCATTGGAAGCTAATGTGGATTTAATCAAAATCCTTACCTCAACTGGATAGGCTCTTGGCCTCAATATCACCTTTGTTGGCGAAAACATTTCGAATGGCATGCAGAGAAACTTTGGAAACGATTGTGGATCTAGAGAAATTGCTTAACACTTCGAGGTGACGACGTAGCCACATTATGAACAGGTTGGTATGAAAACTCCCGATGACATTGAAAGAATCATTGGAAGCTACTGTAGATTTACACAAATAGCTCAACTCATCGATATTAGCACTTTCCCGCCATATCGCTTGAGTGGCGAATAATAGTCAATTACTACGCGAGAAACATTGGAAGCTAACGTGGATTTACTCAAAATGCTTACCTCAACTGGACAGGCACTTGTCCGCAATATCACCTTTCTTGGCGAAAACATGTCCAATGGCATGCAGAGAAACTTTGAAAACGATTTATTGAAAACGCTTAATAAATCGAGATGAGGACTTCGCCACAATATCAATAACGTGGCAGAAAACTCTCCATGACATTTGAAGAATCATTGGAAACTAATGTAGATTTACTCAAATTGCTCAACTCATCGAAATTAGCACTTTGCCGCCATATCGCTTGAGTGTTGAAATATTTACAATTACTATGCGAGAAACATTGGCAGCTAATGTGGATTTACGCAAAATCCTGAACTCAACGGGATAGGCACTTGGCCGCAATATCACATTTCTTGGAGAAATCATATCTAATGGCATGCAGAGAAACTTTGGACATGATTGTGGATTCAGTGAAAACGCTTAATAAATCGAGATGAGGTCTTCGCCACAATATCAGTAACTTAGGAGAAATCTCTCCATGAGATTTCAAGAATCATTGGAAACTAATGTAGATTGCTCAACTCATCGAGATTAGCACTTTGCCGCCTTAACGCTTGAGTGGCGAATAATACTCAATTACGATGCGAGAAACATTGGAAGCGAATGTGCATTTACTCAAAATCCTTATCTCAACTGGATAGGCACTTGGCCGCAATATCACCTTTTTGGCGAGAACATTTCGAATGGCATGCAAAGAAACTTTGGAAACGATTGTGGATCTAGAGAAATTGCTTAACACTTCGAGGTGAGGACGTAGCCACATTATGTATAAATTGGCTCGATAACTCCCGATGACATTGAAAGAATCATTGGAAACTAATGTAGATTTACTCAGATTGCTCAGCTCCTCGAGATTAGCACATTGCCGCCATATTGCTTGTGTGGCGAAAAATATTCAATTACGATGCGAGAAACATTGGAAGCGAATGTGCATTTACTCAAAATCCTTAACTCAACTGGATAGGCACTTGGCCGCAATATCACCTTTTTGGCGAGAACATTTCGAATGGCATGCGAAGAAACTTTGGAAACGATTGTGGATCTGGAGAAATTGCTTAACACTTCGTGGTGACGACGTAGTCACATTATGAACAGGTTGGTATGAAAACTCCCGATGACATTGAAAGAATCATTGGAAACTACTGTAGATTTACACAAATAGCTCAACCCATCGATATTAGCACTTTGCCGCCATATCGCGTGAGTGGCGAATAATATTCAATTACTATGCGAGAAACATTGGAAGCTAATGTGGATTTACTCAAAATGCTTACCTCAACTGGATAGGCACTTGTCCGCAATATCACCTTTCTTGGCGAAAACATATCCAATGGCATGCAGAGAAACTTTGAAAACGATTTATTGAAAACGCTTAATAAATCGAGATGAGGACTTCGCCACAATATCAATAACTTTGCAGAAGACACTGCATGACATTTGAAGAATCATTGGAAACTAATGTGGATTTACTCAAAATCCTTTACTCAACGGGATTGGCACTTGGCCGCAATATCACCTTTCTTGGCGAAAACATATCCAATGGCACGCAGAGAAACTTTGGAAACGATTGTGGATTTATAGAAATCGAGATGAGGACTTCGCAACACTATCAATAACTTGGCAGAAAACTCTCCATGACATTTGACGATCATTGGAAACGAATGTAAATTTTTTCAAATTGCTCAACTCATCGACATTAGCACTTTGCCGCCATATCGCTTGAGTGTTGAAATATTTACAATTACTATGCGAGAAACATTGGCAGCTAATGTGGATTTAATCAAAATCCTTACCTCAACTGGATAGGCACTTGGCCTCAATA